>NW_009698277.1:56142-56369 GCF_000703405.1 Apaloderma vittatum
GTTTCCCCCCAAGGTGTGCGGGCCTGCCAGCGCCAGCCCCAGGCAGAGGAACGGCCGGATGACGAAGCACCTGCGGGGGGTAAAAGACTCAGGACCTGTTCTAGCAAATTCCTCTGGTTTCTCTGGACTTTAACTGGGAGCTGTAGCTCGGTGAGAGGGAGCGGTGCTTGCTGGCCGCCTCGCTCAGAGCCACGGCCGTCTCCCCGAGCCCTCGTGCCGGGGCTCCA
>NW_009698277.1:56413-59460 GCF_000703405.1 Apaloderma vittatum
TCAGCTGCCACCAAAATGAGGACGAGCTGCTGAGCTTCCCAGCATTTAGCTTGTGCCAGTCTGTTACCTTGCACCAAAAAAGTGCAGTTTGGTCAGTTTTCAGGGGTTTTTTACTACTTTTTTTAACACTTATGAAAGAAGTCCCTAGGAATACAATTTAAAATACACCGTAGACAAAACACCTTGGTAGCAAACTTTTAAAGAGATTTTTACAGAATTGTTTTAGAGCAACTGAGGAATTACAGTTGAGGTAATTTAGGAAAGAAATATAGGTGGAAGGGAAAAAACATTACGTATGTTCAAATAATCATATGGTGGGAATGAAAATAAAGGTAAGTTTTAGAAAGGTGAGTAGTGTGTACCAGCAAGAGGAAGGGTTGTCTCAGGTCCTTCGGCAACACTTTGTGCTCCTGGCACCCGGCGGGAGAACAGTCTCCGGGTGACTCCGTCTTCGGCTAAAATCCATGCCGTTAGAGGACAGCCAAATCTCTGGTTGTACCTTCGTGAAATAATATTGAAAACCAGAGAGAGCACCAGAGCACTCGCAGCGAAGGGGCAGGTGCGAAGCCGAGGTGCTGGGGCAGTCCCAACTTTAGAAAGGACACTGTTCAGCAGAAAATGCTGTTCCTGAGGCCAGAGACCCCCAACATTAGAGCCAGTGTGCGAAAGCAGATCTGTCTGCCTGCCTGTGTACACAGGCTCACACCCGCGAGCGTCAGCGATCGCTCCGAGCAGTGGCTCTAAATATCACAACCAACACCACATCCCTCTTTCAGAGGAGTGTTTTGAAACACCCATCCGGATTTTTCAGCCGGGGACAACAATTATCAGAAGGGGAGCAGCAAGACAAAATGAGAAAAAAGCAAGCCCCAGTGGCAGGGGTAAGAGTGCCTGAACCTCCAGCTGCCAGTCAGTGATTTGTTGTGCTCCTAACAGCGTCTCGGCCGTGCTCAGGCTGGGCTGAGCAGTTGAGGGCTTAGTCTTGGGGTAGCACTGTAGCTGTCTCAGCAACGGCCAGGCCACGTGGCCAGGAGCTGGACTGCCCTAACGTGCCTCTTCCCTTTTCATCCATACTTGGAACCCGACCCAGAGACATGTGTTGCTGCCTGATCCTCCCTGGGTCCCTGCTAGAGATCAGTCTCGGGTTTGTTTCCCAGCTTCTCTAGAATTGCAGAGTGTGAAGATGGTAAATGGGATACGGGATTGCTGCTGGCCAATTCCCTGCACGGCCAGTTCCCTATCATCAGGTTTTTTGAGCACTGCAGAGCACTCGTCTGATGTTTTCACACTATTTAGCACAAGCTCGAGGCCTCACTCCTGCCTGGTAACCGTCAGCTTATTTTTAGAGGTGAAGCTGTAATTTTTTCTAGTTACATCACTTTGCGGTTATCTACATTAAATATAATTTGCTGTTGTATTTCTACTTTGCTAGTATTGCCACTTTGCTACGTTTCTTCACGGTCAACTCTTACTACTGCAGTGTATTGAAACAAGTGCTAATAATCTGTAATGCGCCGGGCTGTAAGCTGCGCTGAGTCAGGAGCTGCTGGAAATCCTGCTCAGCATTTTCCCTCCAGGGTTAGCAGCATCCAAGAGAGTGAAGGCAGGAAACTGGACATGGCTACGGCATCACTCATCTCAGGTTAATTTACTGCCAGATATAAATCAATGCCTTAATCCCACTGTGATAAAAATCTTTCTGATCTCTGCAGTGGATAAAGCTGTTTGTTTAGGCCAGGAAGCCAGTTTTAAACCAGTCACTCTAAACCCCTTTTTCACCAAAGCAGGTGATTTTGTAATCGCTGTATAGGAAGTCATTATTCTCTAATGCTAGCTGCAACACAAAATATACTCTGTACTTCGCTGGAACGTATGACGGAGTTTTCATTTGCTTCATTGTCACATCACAAACTGCACCAACACGTAACCTACAAAGCGAGGTTTCTCTGTGCTGCTGCGGGAAGAAGAAAAAAGCCCAGAGTAGCATCTTTTTCAAGAATGATGAGCAAGCACCTTTAGTTAGATGGAGACGGGAAGTCTTGTGGTTGGACACCCGGTTAGGAGCCGCAGGCCTTGGCTTGTTTCCAGGACTGAACAGATTTTTTCTATTATCTTTGCACCCCAGCTTCCCCATTCAGGAATTTTGTAAAGTTTGAGTGATTCATATTTACGGAATTGATTTCTCTATTCCTCTTATAACCATTTTGGCTGACTAAGTTTGTTCTTCTCTTGCAACAATTCGATTTAAATATGAGTCAACTGGAAGAAATGAGTGGCAGAGGACGTACTAGCCTTCACCAAGAGAATACCCCCCAAGTGCACACGTTTAAAGATTTGAAGTTTAGTTGTCGTGTTACAGGAGCGTTCACCTACAAGGTCAACTTTCTTTGCAGCTGACACAAATCTTCAGCTCAGAAAAGCCAGGGATGTAGCAGACAACTGTAGTGACAACATACATTTTTCTCGTGGGTTGGGATCTGCGAAGCTCCTGTGAAGGAATGACAAACATGCTCTCCTCCTGGTGTGTTGCAGCAGCTTTCCAAGGATCAACCCATGCGAACAAAAGAACGCGTGAGACAGATGCCGTGGGCCTCTAGACCTCTCACGTATTCCCAGGGAACTTTATTACTGGCATACAGAGTGATGAGAACCTCCTCTGGCTTCCTCCCAGTGCGTCTGCCGGAGGATATGATTCAGAGATGGCCTCTTGTTGTGGACAGGATGGCATTTCTTAGCCTTCACAATAAGCAGGCGTTAAACCATAGACGAGCCCTTCTCTTTGTTTTTGAAAGGCAGTGATAACATTCAGCGCATACGTTTCCACGGAAGAGCCCTAGTTGCGTTACCCCGAACCGAGCACAGCGTGTGCTTCCCCTTCCTCCAGCCTGTGCCACGCCGGGCGGGCACTTACCGCAAGGCAGGGAATTTCGGGGGGGACACAGCCCCAGACCTGCTGGCACCACGCGTTCAGTCCCTCCCCGTCAGCAGACCTGGGTTAGTGGCAGGACAGACCAAAGAATAAGGCCCGAAGTCAGCAGCCAGGCAGT
>NW_009698277.1:59491-59720 GCF_000703405.1 Apaloderma vittatum
ACCGAAGGTGTCTGCCTCCAGCAGCTGAGTCTGGCTGCCTTCCTTAGGGAACCGAGGATCCTGGCTGGTGGTAAACATCTTAAGTTACCACACAGAAAAAGAAAGAAAAAAAATAATCCCCCAGCCAAGTCTTTGGGGTGGAAAAATCTCGAAAGTCTGGATGAGCTGGACGTGGCATATCTCCTGCCTGGAACACCTGGGAGCATCTGTGGGTAGCGTGCCTGATCGC
>NW_009698277.1:59785-72991 GCF_000703405.1 Apaloderma vittatum
GGGCTGCGGGAGCAGCAGCCGACGCCTGGCGGGACACCTGCCAGGCGTTAGGAAAGACCACCTACACCCATGGTTCATTTCCCAGGCAAGGCAATACCTTGTTCCCAGGTGCGAAGCAGTGACTGGGGCCAGCGCGCCCACCGCTGCACCCCGCCTGGCTCGAGGCTGTGCCACAGCCCATCCCAGTGGCCTCGGAGCACCGAGGGGGACCGCGAGAACCGATGAAGCAGATAACGTGAGTGGCACCAAGCCTGGGTGGGGGAGCAATTTTGCTGCCATGTTGACCACCTATAATTCAGAGTGATTCTTTGCGGGGAGGCAGAGCAGCGTTCCCGAAGGGGTTGTGCGGGTCCCCGGGGGATGCCACGGCTGAAGCCGAGCAAATGAGGAAGGAGTCACTGCAGAGCTGGGTTCAGATCCTGCCGCAGCTTTGACTCACGGCCTGACAGACTCGGCACATCTCAAGTTGCAGAACTTGAGCTTTTTGTATTTCAGCTTTATGAATGCTAGACTGTTTTTTTTAAAAAAAAAAACCAAAACAACCTAATTTTGCTACTTTTCCTTGCTTGTAAGTGGGTGGCACGCAGGTCAGGTCTTGTGAAGAGGAGGTGGTAAGAGCTGTGAAGTGCCCTGTCCCGTGAAGGCTCAGGTGAAGGACAGGATGGCTGTGCAAGGCATTATAAAGTCTTTTGGAAATTAAGATCAACACAAGGCAAGCTCGTATCTTTTGCTAGCATGTGAGTTTCCGAATCGGTGCTGCTGAAGAGCATTTCTATTTGCCAGGAGCCTGGACCAGCTGCCCAAGCCTCAGATCAGCCCTTCGGCGGGTGCCACAGCATGGGTTGTGCTCCAGTTCTTGGACCCCTTCACCTCTGCCTCACCAGGATTTCTTCAGCACAGTCTAAGAGCTCACACATACCTGCCACTCCTTCAGCACACACCTCTGCATTCCTCGCCCTGCTCCAGGACGTGCCTCCCTCCTGGACCTGGACTCCCTGCTCACGCTCACTCTCTGCCCTGCTCCTCCGGGATCACGGAGTCCTAGGAAGAGCTGGTGAGTTGTGGTCGTGATGAATTTAGCCCTGTCCTTGCGACAGCAGATCAAGGGCAGAGTATCCTCTTGCCTAACCAGTACTTTTCTGGAAGAATTTTAAAACTTGCATAAAGAAAAGAAGTGCTGGAAATACCTGATGTGTAGTGACAACCTCTGGACCTTACTGCACGCGTAACACCGGCTGATGTCCATCACTTGATGCATTTTTGTCCGCTCCCTGCTCTGTGATCAGGACTTGCAAACTTTCTCCCAGCCTTCTCTCCGCTTATAAAGCTTTTCCTACCATCCCGTACGTTTACCAACTCTCGGGCTCCCAAGCGCTGTTGACATTTCCAGCTCTCAGGGTTTCTGTGACAGAGGGAGCTCTGTCTGCCAGGAGGGGCACACCTGGTAGCTCTGACGGGTCACAGCACCCGGCCCTGGGCCTTGGCACAGACCTCCCAAAAAATGTTTCCCCCCTTCTCATCGATCTTGCATGGTGCAGCAAATCAGGACCTCAGAGCAGCACAGCTCCTATTGTTGCTTGAGTCAAAGTTTATGTATTTTTTAAAAAATGAATGAATCAAGCTCCTCATTTCCACACAGCAAGTGGGAACCAGCAGTGGTTGGCAACTTTCCAGCATTGGCCAAGGGCAAAGGAAATAGTTAATCTGTCACTCCTTTGAAACACAAATCTTTCTGCTTCTTGCCAGGACCAGGCAAAGATCTGACTCGTTGACTAATATTGAAAAGCTCTTCTTAGGCTGATTTCATTTGCCATTTTTCTCAAGTTTTATGCCTTGGTTTTTAGTTTAATACCTTATTTTTAAGGTTTACCTGGCATCAACTGCTTCTCAAAAGTATTCATTCTGTCTGTTAATTAGACTTACTAGCTGTTTACCTAACAGCCTGATTATAATTAAAATGTTATCCTGCCTTGGGAAAAAAAATCTAAGTGGTATCTCAAGAGGTGTTTGTTAGCTTTGTATGGTAGGGAAGGTGTCCCCGGGCTCTGGGTGGGAAGAGCCTTGGTTTCTCCCAGTCACCTCTTTGCACATGCAGGTCCTACTGGCTGTTAGCTACGAGGGTCAGGAAAGGTTAAGTTATTTGGGGAACTTGTGCTTGGTAAACAAGGCATTGCGGACAGACTCACTTCAGGCTCTTTGCAAAGGAGCTTTGTTCAGGGGCCATGCCTGGGAAGAGGGACGGGGACACGGGCAAGAGCCGGAGGCTGCGTGGGCAGAGCAGCCCCTTGTTGCCCACGCGGAGGTTTGTGGTCCCGGGGGGCAGGCGCTCCCCAGCCTTCCCGCGGGAAGGATGACCCAGTGGTGGGAGAGGCTCTTCTCTGGGACCGATCCCAACCCACGCGTGCTTTGAGGCCGGGGATTTCTTTTGTTGCTTCACTGTGATACTGGCTGGATTCAGGGACCTGACACACCTGGAGGGGTGACACTGCTTGCCTGTGAGCGCGCACCAGCGCGAGGCTTGCCGCCTTTCTCAGATTCGTTTTCTGCTCCGCGCTGTGCGGTCTGACAGCCGTGCCGTGCCGGCATACGCAAAACTGCACTTTTGAAAGTGACCGGTCTGCTTTCATGGCAAAAAAATCGCTCCTTCTGGTATTTTTGCTAGCATCAGTCCCCAGAACACAATCCCTAACGCAGGGAACATGTTCCCCACGGATGTGCCAGACAAAAGTTCATGGCTTTGTCTTGCTGCAAACGAAGCCTCGATTATTCATGCAGTTCCCAATGAGTCACTCCACACCCTTGAATTATTTCTGACAGATGTAAAATGCCTTCTGCTGAATTCCTACTCCAAAGAGCCTTTTGCATGACTGGTTTATCAGTGAATGTGAGCAGACTCATGATTTATGTTGCTTCATCATCGTGGCATGTGTAATACTAACCACGATGACTGGGGAAACCAGACCCACCTTTTTTTTGTTGCCATAGGCTCGCAGCTTCCAAATCGCCCCGCAGCCGCACCAGAGCGTTCAGGCAGGGCAGGTGCGTGTGCAGGGAGACTCTGGATTACCCTGTGATCTCAATGCAGATGAAAGCAGATCGATGGGCTCAGGGCGTATGAATTCACCTGCAGGGATGAGATGGAGCCTGAAGTACTAACCTAAAGGCCCGCTTCTGTCACTTTTCACTTTCTTGCTTTCTCTTTGCTGCCAAGAGCGTGCTTACCTCTGGCTAAACGCCTGGCCGTGCTGCGAGCCGTGCGTAGTCACCATCCTCGTGGAGACCAGGCCCAAAGCTCAGCTCAGCTCCGCTCCCTGGGGCTGTGGCACCGAGCTCACCTCCTCAGAGCTGGAAGTGCCCTCCCTGCTGTGTTTACCCACAAACACGGCTGGCACACATCACGGGGCGCACCGCCAGGAGACACAGATAAACCTTCCTCCGCAGCCGCAGAAGACGGGCGTGGGCTCTTTCCCAAAGGCTCTGCAGCTTCTTCCTGAAATGAGAAACCCTCGGGCTGGCCTGAGGGTTTTCACAGATCTGCTTTCTCCCCCAAAGCAAGGTCCTTTAGGGGCTCCAGCACTGAGGGCACCCTCTCGAAACAAGAACCTCCTCCAAAGCGAGGCAGCGGTTGCGGTGAGGATGCCCGGGGGGGTACCGGCAGCTCGGAGCTCCCTGTGACCCGACGCTCCGTCACGAAGCAGGAGCGTACCTGCAGGAATTCGACAGCCGACGTGGTAACACCAACGCCGCGAGGTTTAGTCTGGTCAGACGTAATCGTTGCCCTGCACATGACGCTGTGTGTGTCCCACAAGAAATTGGGTGGTTTCTTACCAGAGGGAGCTCTGCCCAGCAGCTGAGCCCTCACCCTTGGACAAGACCCCGTAGAAATCCCTGTTGTCACACCCGCAGCTGGGCAGAGGGGCAGACGTGCAAACATCTCGGCCATGGTCCCTCTCAGGCGGCCAGTTCTGGCACAGGACGAGGCCGAAGATGTTACCTCTGCAGAGTGAGATTTTAGGCTGAGATTCCACATTCTTCTCCCGCAGAAATATCTGTCACTGCAAAACAAAACAACAGCACCCAAAAATATGTGCAGTGGCCATTTTAGCAATTCTGAAATCTATTATTCCTCTGGCTGATAAAAAAACCTCACCAGGCATTAGACCTTACAACTGTACATTTTGTATTTCCAGTGGTGAAACTTGCCCTTTCTTTTCATTCACAGGCAGTCACGATGAAACCTTTTTGTCCAATAAATAGTGATTTTTTTTGTCAGGTTTGACTTGGTTCAGGGAGTTCAAATGTCTTGTACAAGGAAACGTGTCATTGAGATACAAACCTGGGCATCTGGGAAAGACCAACATTTGTGCAGGTGACTAAGTATTTGTTTTTAAACATATATTTTACTACCGTAAAGGTGTCTCCACAGGACGTTAGCAGAGGCTGCTCTGTCATCTCTGTCCTGTCAGCAGACCCACTGGATCCCAACAGCTGAACAGAGGCTTCTGTCAGACTTTGGTCACACTCCCCAGAGAATTCACGCTGAACGCCTTCCAACATGACCGAACCTTTTCATTGCCCCCCTATATTCCGTACCTCTCTTCCTAAGAAAGAGGATTTATCCCCACAGGAATAAATTGCACTTGGGGCGGGTCAGCGTAACTCGGTGCCGCGCTGAGGAGTGCCCGGGTTTGCGCTGACTCCGGCCGCAGCCGGGCTGGGAGCAGCCGTGCAAAGGTTCTGGTATTAACTCCCCACCCTCAGGAAGGTTACAGGGGATAATGCCACGAGTTTTGCAGGAATAAAGAGCCTTTTTCTGGCTTGACTAAGGAGGATCTATGCTAGCATAAGCAAACAAAAATTGGACCTGATTTCCCATCCCTCTGCTCCCGCAGCTATCCTCCCCGGGCTGGTGTGGACACAGGGCACTCTCAGCTGCTCAGTCCTAAAGGAGAAGTGGTGTCTTTGTATGCAACCACGACCTATTTTTTAATTTTGTAATATATGCAAATCTACTCTTCATAGCAGATCTCTGAATCCTCTGAAATGCACATGACGCAAAGGATCAGACATGAGAAGCACATTTGGAAAATGCCAGTTTTATTTATTTTACATGTTTATAGTTCTCTCTAGCTGTATTATCGTTGATGATTTTGCCACAGCAGCTTTCAAAGTAATGTTGGTTCATCTGGGTAGTAAACAAGTGCTAAAAAGCACTTAAAATGTCAAACGCAAGAACAGTTGTTTGTTTTTTCTCACTACTGCAGCCTAATACAGATTTGAACCGTGAGCCATCCTCTCACAGCTTCTGAAATCAAAGTAAAGCTAGATAATTTAGGGCATAGCGCAAGCATAACCTGTAAAGATACAGAAGTATCTTTTGTGAATCTATAGCACACGAACAGACGGACCTTAGAGTGGTTTCTCATTGTCTTGAAGGCATTAGAAGATAAAATTGGGTTCAGAGATTGGTTTGGGACGAGATAATAACCCATAGTTGTAATGGACGGGTCTTTTATCATGCTACTTACTTTCTCAATGATCCTCATCCGAGCTTTTCCTTAAACATTGAATTATCTCTGCTGCTCTCTGCTCCCCAGACTTCTCTAGTCAGCAGGGGCTGAACTGGGTTAGTAAGTGGATTCTTGCAGAAATACAAAATCCCCATTACTGGAGCAGAAACAACTTCTCCTTCCCTGTAGCTATACAAGAGTAATTTTATAATTTTTGGTTTTCTGTAAGAGATAATTTTATTTATTGTAGCTGAAGCAATACTAATAAATCATTTCTATTTTAGCACAATGTGTACATATTGTAATTCTGTTTATTTTCTCAAAGAGCTTTTTACCCAGCCTCACCAAAGAAGAAAATCCAGTAATAAGACATTACTGGTAAGAAAATCCAGAATAAGGTATTGTTTCACCTGGAAAAGAATACTTGGAGGGCACCCCATCATCGAGCTGTAATACCCCATACCGAGACAGCCCGTCCCCTGGGAGCCCACAGCCCCTTGCAGGGTCGGGTCACTCGCAAGACCCCCTGCTTCACCCGACCCACGAACATCCTCTGCACACCGGGAGCGGGGAGCTCTCCCTGCACGTTAGAATTAATGTAATTCATTGCAGTAATTAGTAGGATTAGTCAGGGATGGGAATCTTCTTATATAAGAAGCGACTGCCACCAAGGTGCCTACGGCGAAATGCCCCCACCTTAAATGCCACTGAAGGGATCCTCTGAGCACTCGAGGGACCTCAGCACCCCTCTCCCAGCTGCCGGTGCTGTAGGCAACTGAAGTCAAGCAAATTCTGCCTTTCAAGTCCAGTTTGTGTTGCCCGAGCACGGTGTTTTATAGGAGAGAATAAGGATACATGATCAGAGGTTAATACCAGTATCTCACCACTGTGATACCAGTTGTTTTGTGAGGACAGCTTGTTCCTTCCACGTTCTGCTCAGAGGTGGATCCTCCTCAGCAACGCGTTCCCTGCCCAAACGGAACCAAGGGCTAGGTGAGGGGTTTATTTATTGAACAGCTTCTGCAAGCTGTTATATATTGCAAAATACATACATTATATATATACAGGTATTATATTACAAAACCCCTGTTCCCCTGGCGTGCCATAGATATGCCTCTGGGGCCGCCCTGAGCTGTGACAGAGCGTGGAGAAAGCTGCTTTCAGGTAAGACAGCACATGCAGTTTGCGCCCACGTGCTGACTGCAGACTCCCATGGGGAAGTCACACCAGGAACAAACGTGTTCCCAAGGGAATTCATGCGGCACCTTCCACGGGGCAGCTCTGGAGGCAGGTAAGTGGTGTCTGGGACCTTCCAGAGGGTTTTCCCTAGCTCACCGGCATGCAGGAGGCAGTCTCTAGAGACTCCGTAGCCTGTCCCACTTTGTCCTCTGAGGTGCCCTCTGCAGTAACTGACGTGGCAGCCAGGCTTTCTGTTCTTGGTCCCTTCTCAGGGCCTGCCCAGGCATCAAGGGGCTCTGGGCCCCCTTTGGGCCACCTCTCCTACTTGAGGAGCTTGCTGTTATTCTTGATGCTGTGGTGGCATCTCATAAGACCCCTTGCTGTTACTTTCTGCACTGTGCAACACAAAGTGAGGGCTGGGTATAACGTTGAATTACGAAGTGGCACGAATAAGAGCATCTGCCAACAACTGCTTATATATGAGGTCAGAGGGTTTACATTCCTACAGGTGAGAAAACAGAACAAGCATGATCTCATCCCTGTGCCAGTTTCTCCACATAACAAAGTCACCGCAAGACATGACGACATGCTGTTCCCGCTCCAGGAGGATGGGGCTGAGGGCTTGTCTGCCCCGCTTGGAAGAACAAACTGGAAGGAACAAACACGAATGACCTGCAGGAGAACAGGCACACTGGTTTTCCCACAGCATCAAACAGCCCAGCTCGCAGTATTTACCTCCTAAAAACCTTAAATGCCTGGTCTTTACTACACTTTTACCATAGCCATTCATGCTCCTTAGTAAAACCACACTGTATTTACGAGAGACCGCCAGACCTTGGTGACCGCATCTGCTTGGTGTTTGCCCACCTGAGGTCTACCGCTCTAGAGTGATGTACGTGATGCCGTGTGCAGCCCTGATGGTCAGCACGGCAGAGGAAAGGAGAATAGTGAGAGGCAGCGGAGCAAAACTTCCACAGAGGAATCGCATTTTCCAGCTCCTCGTTTGTTATTCTGTGTGGCAATGTATTAATTCCTTCGCTAAACTCTTTTGCTTATTTTTATAACCCTTACTGATGTCACTCTGAATATTACTGTTATCCTTATAAATACACAATCCCCTTTCTGAAGAAATTTTAGCCATCTGGCTAACATGCCCTGTGACTTTGAAATCAGTACAGTAAATTCATCAATGGAATTGAAAATAAAATTAAGCGTTGGATGAAAGCTACACCCCCAAGGCTTAGAAACTTGGTCTGGTTCAAGGTGTAAGTACATGTCCCCAAAATTAATGTCATCCTGATGGGTTTCATACGTTTGTTAGACATTCACCCACGTTGGTGAATGGGGAACATGCCTCCAACGCCCGTTTGGATAAACTTCATTGCAGAAGGTTTGTCTTCATAGAGAATGCCACTGATCGTATGCTCGGGACCTTTTGTCCTTGCTTAGAGATAAAGCTTCCCATATCTTTTTGTCAAAAGCTACAGAATTCCATATACTTGCTAGCTCTGGGCCCAGCCCTGTAAGTCTTGCTCCCATGAATAAACCTTATTCACAAACATTCTCATGTCATGAGAAAAGGCTTTCATGGAATCATGTTTTCTAAGTCCCAGTGAAAAGCTAAGCTAGATAACACCTTGATAAAACGGTGATGAATACCTGACAATCAGTTTTATGTGTTTATGGCCAGACTCTGACACCTACAAAATGATCATAGGTATTGCGTAACAAAGAGACAAAGAAGTCGGTTCCCGACGACCACACGGATACTGCAATTACTCTTGCCAATGAATAAAAAACTTGAACACAGGTCTGAGAACTAGCAGCATAAAAACAATGGTGGTGGTGATGAATTTCCACACAAGAAATTGGGAGAGTCTTGAGAGAGGCCTTGTGGTGAACCTGATAAATCTTTCCGCAGTTTTTAATCCTGAGCGTTAGTTATTTCATAACCTGCAGTGCTGACCTGGCAACAGCTACAGGCTGTTGAATAAACTCTCACGGCAACACACAGCTCTTGCCATAGGCCAGGCGGGTGGGTCATCTGTCATCCTGAACCTGCCCATGCTGCTGTTATTTTATAACTGCAGATCTCAAGAAGATTAACGACACTGGATATCCATCAACCTTATTTCGCAAATGGAGTGATTGTGATGTAATGAGAGGGAGAAATTCGCTTGCTAGCACTGAATGAATTAGCATCCATACAAGGACTAGAACACGCTTCCTTATTCCTGGTGCCATTCGTAATGCAGGAGAACGCCAAAACCACTCCTTGTTGCCTTTCACACGTTTCAACAGACCAGGGCATCAAAGGATTTGCATTATATTTAGTGAATTGGGAAGCCATCTTGACATCCAATTTCTTTGCCTCTGGTGTTTTCATCTAAGCACCTACAGAATGCACTATTGCAAACTTGTTAAAACCTCTGCTAATACTCGGAAAATTTATGAAGAAAAACGTCGCTGGATTACCCTTTTCTTCTTGTTTTATAACCTGTGAAAATAAGATGATGAAAGTCTGACACAACTTTAACTTCCAGGCCTCCCAAGATATTCTGATACTTCTTTGCAGCCTAGCCCCACGGAGACTGGGGACAAGTTTCCTCGTTGCCAGAGCTGTGCTGTGAGCTTCTCCTACAGGATCTGTGCCGCCTGGGGAAAAGTGTGGAACGGTCACCTCTGCCCCCGCGCCCACCTAGGTGTGGTGTCCCACTTCGTCATTAAACTGGTTGGGTTTATTCGCGCTGGCACACTGTGGAGCTGGGTTCCTCACAGACCACAGTATTACCAGGGGTCCCGGTTTGAGGCTGAAGGTTCTCGGGGCTCCTGGGCCCGGCGGCCATGCCAGTGGGGAGGGGAGGCTGGGTCAGGTGACAAAAGGGCCCCGAGAAGGCCCCTGGGTGTCAGTGCTGCTGGGCTGGTGCCCTGCTCCTGCTCTGCTCCTGCTCCTGCCCGTGCCCCGGCGCCTGCTCCTCTCTGCCTGGGCTGCTGCTGGGCCCGGCTCCTGTCCTCCTGCCGCAGAGGAGCATGTTCATCATCGGGACAGCCCGCCTTGCCCTGCCCACCAGGTGGGACCTCCAGGGCTTCCTTTTCTGGTGTGGTTTTTGCTTGTTGTTGTTTTACGGTTGGTTGGGTTTGTTTTTTTTTTTCTTTTGGACCATCGTTGGGACTAACGGCTTTTGGGAAAAAGCTGGTTCCAGTCTGGGCTTTTTCTGCTTGGGGCTAGTTGGCATCTGGAGGGTACAAGTTCCATATGAACGTATTCTCTTGTATCTTTGAATATAGTTGTGTACTTCTACAATGTCTGCACATAGTTTAACATCTTCATTGTTGTTACTAGTATTATTTTTCTTTTTCATTAAGCCGGTTCAAGTTTTTTCCAACCTCACAGTCTCTCTCCCTGTTACCCTTCCTGGGAGGGTGCTGGGGGATCCCAGAGAGTCTCTGTCAGAGTGTAGTGGCTGTCCCAGCCTTAAACTTTGACACTGTGCTATTTGTTACTCGGCTTTTTCTGAGCTGTGTTTGTAGATTGCTGCATGGCTTAATTTACCATGTGTTACTTCCTATAAACATAACTTCAAAATAGAGGAAGAAGAGTTGTCATGGTCCTACCAGCAGTGTGCTGTCATAAACCTTCTACAGCTGAGGGAGCCAGTGCCAGTAACCGCTGCAAAGGGAGTTTGTCCGGGCTGGAATGAGGGACCGTGGGTTTTCATTTTAGTACTTCAGCAAGACGAGGCTCAAAGGTATTAGGTCTAATGATTTACAAAATGAGAACAGGGTCACAGGGTTCCTATCTATGTGCAACTGTATGTGAGTCACGGAAGGAAGTAACACACATTCTACAGGGTAAAGTCATACGAACTTGTCGCTTGGGGTTTCTGTGTCTGCAACACAAGTCTCTCTCAGGTTCCTGTTACTGACTTTACTTCACGTCCCAGAGCTTGTCTTTGCTAATACTGGCCAAAGCAACATCCCAGACCTAGCTACTGTTTTCAGTTATGCTGACGTGACCTAAATACACATTCTTATGTAAAATCTCTAGCAGTCTGCTAGGACAACAGAAGACTTTGGCTTGCTGTCCTCAAAGTGCTGTGCTTGAGAGCTTTGATGACCAGGCTCTAGACCACCAGCTCTGGGAAGCCGCTGCAGCTCTGTGGAAGCTGGGACCATTGACTGCCCGTGGAGGATCTCAGCAAATTTCCTCTTGCTGCCAGCCATGCAAAGGGGGAAGCAGGAATAAGAAAGCCAATGCGACAGGGAAAGATATAAAGAGAACACGCGGGAGGGAACTGAAAGCATCTTTCTTCTTGCGCTACTTTATCTCCAGCTTCTGCCCCACATCATCTCTGTTATAAGCAGAATTGCATTTCCTTCCTGTGACAACACACAAAGAACTATAGGCTCAAAAATCCTCTAGTACTTTAACACTCAAAATCACTTTTCCCCCCATGTCCTGTCAATGCACCTGCGGATATACAGATGCAGAAACAAGAGACTAGTGCAACGTGTACCACGGGATGCACATACTCGCTCAGGGCAGCTTAGGCAACGCACTGTTTGGTGTTCACAGTAGCAGGCAGAGGATCAAGAAATCCTAGTTTTTAATTTTACTTTGGGGACTGACTTGGTCTGCAGCTTTGAGTGAATCATTTGCAATTTAGCTTTAAGTTCTATTACCTGAAAAAAAGAAGGAGGATATTATTTATAAGCCTTGTAGAACTTCCAGGAAATTCTCCTAGAATCTACTTATTAATTACATTTCACCAGAAGCTGAAATGTCTCTGCGTGCTGTTCACAGAAGCAGCGCTATAGACACAGGCAGTACAGGACACAGAAGATACAACATATTTCTTTTAACAACTGGGTGTACGATGGTGTTGAAGGCCTGGTCCTGTGAAGTACATGGCAGGAGAAATGGGTATTTTCCTTAGGCATTGAGATATAGACCATGAAATTCTAATACGTCATCACTCTTGAAAAGAATTATTTCAGGTAAATTATTGTGTATGCTGTCAGGCAAACGTGAACAGCATGCCCGCATGCACATCTTAACTTGAGAAAATCTGAACCTCTTTTCTGTCACTTGTTCGTATTACCTAGACTTCATATTCTTACGGAGCTCACCATGGAGTTTCCCACATGCTAAATCTAGCATGCTATGTATTTACTTACCATTATAATAGCCTTTACCACATGAGTAAATGTTGAAATATCTACCCAGGTTAGCTGTGATATTGGTCTACAGAGGATGAAAATATCGTTCCACCACACTATTGTTCTGCATTTCAGCTAACACTTCCATCTTTGTCTCCTCTCGTTTGTCCTGACCTTTATGAACTCGTACAGCCCTCGGCGGCACAATAACCTTTCCACCAGCGCTCACTATGGCAGAGTCGCCCCTAGTATCACCCTGGGAAGAGACTCCGATTCACTGCAGCACAGCAGAGCCGTCACACCAAGGGTTACACGTTTGCTGGAACCGCTCGCCATCGTCACCTTCAGCCGGGGTGGAAGAGAGCAGGAACGTGGCCCGCACGTCCCCACCACTGCTGGCAAGGGGAGCCCCGTGCTGGAGCAGCACTGGCCACCCACACCCCATCAGGAACATCTTCTCATGGCCCACGTCCTTCCCTTCAGAAAACTTCCATTTCGGATTCACGTCTTGTGCTCACATTGTTTTGCATTGGTTTAGGTGTACCAGCACCCAGTTAGCGTCTCTAAAGAGTGAGGACTACCGGGTGAGGGTCATGCAGCTCATGGCAAACTGTCCCCTCAAGGTGTCTGAGGTCCTGAGGACTGTTGCAGACCTTCCCTCAGAATCCTGCCTGGCGCCCTGCAGAGTGCTGTGCAAGCCTGCAGTTCTGTAACAGAGACCGACGCAGGTCTCACCGTCTCTGCCTTTTGTTACCGGCACCAGGTGAGAAGGAAGAAAATCAGCTCTGACATAATTAGGTGGAGAAATGTCCTAAAACTTAAAACCAAAACCCAGCCGTGGATCTTTGATCTAGATAGCATCTGATTCATAGTAGGATGTGTAACCTTTGGAGTGTTGCACTGAGGGGAAAAAAGGGAGAAACCGAGTTGGCTTTTATACGGTCATCACAATGCAAACTGAAGGTGCTGATGCTGAATGACTAGGAAATTTAGGGAAAAAAAACCCTCACAACTTTTCCCATTTGCTTCAACTGCTCTTGTCTTTGTATGACTACATTTTCTAAAAATTGTGTATGACTTAATGCTGAAAAAAAGCCAAAACCTCCTGCACTGGAGAGACCAGAGTAAGACTGCTTACAAGCCGAATTAGTCATAATGTACATTGCTACGTGCTGTTGATGGGAGTTATCCGTGGAGTGTGAGTATATCAGCCAGGACAAACACACACTATTGTCCAAGGAGGGAAATCTCCATCACTCCTTTGCTAATCAAACCTTGGCTGTCTACTACTTAAGCAGAGCAGATGATTTTTTTTTTCCAAACATTATCTAAAAACTGAAAAAGAAAACAAATAAAA
>NW_009698278.1:0-64744 GCF_000703405.1 Apaloderma vittatum
AATCCGGCTGAGCCAACCCAATACAGTGCTGAACACTGAAATTTTGAAGGACTTGTTCACGATTAACTGTCTTGAATGATATTTAATTGACTTTTGTCTGTAGACAGTTGTTCGTTTTACTCTCTGTATTTTTTCACATTGAATTTCATTCAATCAGCTAGTCTCTGAATTTTTGAAATTCCCAGGCAGCTCTTGAGTTAAATTTAATTTTTCTGTAACTCTGTATCAACAAACATTGTTATTTCACTGTTCTCCATGTTCCTTGTGTCAGATGCATTGAGTACAATTACCCACATAGACCTCTGAACATTTCCTTCCTTTGACCATGAGTCAAAAATTACTAGTACTTAAACAGTTAATTCCATAGAAATTAGCTAGTACATTTCATACATAATTAAAACTTCCATGGTTTTAGAAAGGTGATTTAAAAATCTTGATTAGCAGCTAATATTGCTGATACACTTCTACTCATATTTTTAGTTCGTTGGAATTCCTGTTCTATGATTGCAGTTTCTCAGACTTGCTTCTTCAAAAGATCCAACATAAGAGCTTCCTAAGTGTCTCTCTCTAACAAAAGCAAGAATGTTCAAAGTATATTTTTTTCTTTTCGCCATTCCTCCTTTTCTGATTGTGGCATATTTACCACTGGTTTAAATAAAGGCAGTAAGGATGCCAGGAATGGTATTGTAGCTAGTTCCCTTGCCTATAGGAGTAAATTCTGCTCTTTTCAGAAACAAGTATGCAGTGTTTTTAATTTATTTCCCCTTGACATTTAATAATGCATTTCTCATTGTCTGTTTGGTCCTTAACCTCCAAGACTCTACAGTAACCTTAGCCATAAGGCTCTAATTCAGAACTTAAATTATGTTGGTTTGGAACAGGAGTGCTCTGCGCTAAAGATCAGAGTCTTGAGGCTGTTTCCAAAAGGTGAGTACTACCTAAGATGACTGCAATGTTAAATACAGGTCTCTCTTCTCTGTAAGCTCAGAACACTACCACATTTTTGAATGAGCAAGTAAGTAACTTTCAGCTGGTAATGATTTTAAGCCATTAGTGACCTGGACTGAATTTGAACTTGTGACCTATATGTGTACTCATGATTCTTATTCATAACTGTAAAGTCCCTCAGACCAATTCTCTCTCCATCTCATTTTCCTATTCTTTTTTGACAAAGAGGAGTTTAGTGTGATATTCTGCTTCCCTCTACTATGGTTAAACTTTAATAGATTTAAGTCAGTGTTGTATGAGACAAAGACTTGAAATTATTACTTCTTATCTTGTGTGAGAATAGGCTATATCAGGAATCAAATAACAACAGAGTCTAATGGGAGTTCTAGCTGAATAATACTGAGAACCTACATAGCACTTTACAAGTTCAAAGTACTGCACAAACATTATCTAAATAATAAAACAAACACGGCTCATTTAGAAACCTGTTCACGTGTATTCTGATGAGATAAACTAGCATGCATGACAAATTACTTAAATGTTTCTCCTTTTGCAAAGGGAATTGTGCTTGAAATGAAATTCATCCTTTTACAATATTTTGTACTAGAATGTTTGTTTCTTTTTCATTAGTAGAGTGAGAAGACATCATTTAAGGTGTCTCTTCAGGGTAGGTGAAAATGTATTGTAGAAAAATAACTTTGGAGTTTATGACAAATATTCTGCATGGCATTATTATTATGTGAATTAACACAGGAAATTTCAGTGTTAGCATTTAGCAGCATGTGGTGAAGAATATTAATTTCCTTATTTAAAGGTTAAGTGTTCCTTCAAGCCCACTTGTTACCATTCCCAAACAGAATAAATAGGGAACTTCCTCTAAGAAAGCTACTAGTTCGCTCTATAAATATTTTAATAGAAAATCTGTTGCTTTCATAATCCTATCCCTAAGTGAGCAGTCAAAAATGGATTTGAACAACTTTTTTTAATAACATGGAGTCTTTTCAACTCTAAGTATTTATTTTTTCAGTTGGAAGCAACATTTGAGTAAGCCTTGGGCAAATTGTATAAATCAATGGGCAAGGTGTGCATGAGGATTGCTGAGACACTTTTTACGCCAGAACTATATATTAAAGTTCCATACTCACCAGATCACTGAGGCTAACATAGTTGTATTACTCATATATAATTTGAAGCAAGGAGTAATATTTATATCCATATGATAGATCCATAGCCTTCAGAAATCAGTACTCATTCTTCTTATGCAGAGTGACTCAGGCTCTTGAGACTCTTGAGAAGTCGACTTTAATCATGCTAGAGACAATTCATGTTGAGTGACACCCTGCAATCAAAAATCATAATTGGCATAGAGAGAGCACATTTTTACTAACCAACTTCTCTGAATAATCTTATGGTTTCAATAAAAGATGATGAGTTGGGCAGAAGGGCCACTGGAGCTCTTTTCCAAGCTTTGCTATCCATTCAGTCCTGCTGCTTTTAAGTTCCTTTATTTGCACTTCACCCATTGCTTTCTCATTCAGGTCCTGTAACTTCACTACTGGCAGGATACTGAAGTCTCCTTTCCTTCCCACTTTTATACTTCTCCCTAGAAGGTAACAGCTGCCCGCATAAACAGAATGAAAACACAGCCTTTTTAGGTAATAGGAAATACGTGGGAAAGGAAAACCCCACTTAGGTCCTGGATAATTTGGAGCACATCTACACAGCTGAGTATTGACAGTCACCATTCACTCCACCCATTCTCCTACACAATAAGTTACAAAACATTTCAGATATTGCTGCATGGAGGTCAGACAACTGTCTGTGTAGAGCAGAGTTTTCCCACAGTACAGGAAGAAACCCAGAACACTGTCTTCACTTTAACATACACATGTATGTTACTTAGGACTTAGCTCAAATATCCTGCAATGAATGCCTCCTTCTTATAAGCAATAAGGTTAACATACAAACATAGCATAATCAAAAATCATAATTAAAAAGAAGGGCTTAGTCCAGCAAATTATTTAGTCGGGTGAGCAATTCTTATCCTTTTATCAGCTTGGAAATATCTTTGAGAAATACTTGCCTGCTTAAAATTGAACTGATCTCATAAACAGAATATAGGGTACAGCTTCCATAGATCAAAGCTTTGTATTATACTTAGATATTTTATACAAAAGTTAGAGAAAGGGTACACTGGAAAAATAATAGACCTTTTTTTCTTTATACTTTTCAATAATTTTTTTATTTAGTGACTGTTTACTGAGTTTTAAGGTTCTATTGATTTATTTTCCTTATATTCCTCCCCTATGAACACAAGTGATTGCAGTAATTGTGTGTGACACCCTGGAACTTTCATCTTCTGTTAGAAATATAGACTAGCTCATCTTTTCAATTTTTATACAATTCAGCATTAGAAAACAGGCCCAAGATCTCTAAGGACAGCTTGAGGGAAAACTTAAGGGATATGATCGCACATAAAGGTTAAAACAGTCTTCCTTTTCAACACAAGTGTTACACTTTGCAAGTAGCAGATGCTTTATAAATATTCCTTTTTATTTTGAAGGTCTAAACTATAATCTATGAATTGAAGGACAATTGATTTCAAGGGAAGTTAAAAACTCTCTTATACCAGTCACAATCCCACTGGAATAAAACAAACCTTAGCAGACAACAAATTAAATAGCTCAATATGAAATAACAAATCTAAATCAGGAGTCGACACTGAGGAGATCAAGAAAAACACACAAGTAAAACATTTCAGCAGTGAAACAGCTAGCAGGTGGACAAATACAGTCTGAGGAAAGTTGCCAAGCATTGAAAAATGCAATAAAAGTGGACACTGTGCTAAGTAATTACAAAATTCAATTTTGGGATGGAAATTAATGTTGAAACTGCCAGAGACAGGCTGAATAAGAGAAGCGTGACTGTAAGGCAAGACTTACAGAGGACTTAATCCAGCAGTGTAATAAAGAGACATCTATAATTTACTTTCAGAAACTTCACACCAAATATAACTTTCATTACAACTGGCTTTATTGATCAGCATGTGACCACATGAAACTAAAAGCCCAGCCTATCTTTTTTTTCCAGCTTTCAGATTCATAAACCCTCTATTTTACCTGCCCTTAATGAACTTTTCAGTTCTCAGCAATTTTTCTAAGGCTATATTTACCCATCTGATGCTTGTTCCCTTACAGATATGTTCTATTGTACCCTTGATCTTTCTCCTGTCATCTTGTGGTTTGATTTGTTATTTCTTAGTAATTTGTCTGATTACTTGTGTCTAAGATAATATGCCTCATTCTTCTTTGTTTTCTGGCTGCTTATTCACAGTTTTCTCCTTCATTCTACCAGAGAAAACTGTACTGATGAAAAATCTTGTCATCATGAGGATTAAGGTTGTTCATGCCCTTGAGATCAATCATTCACTAGCACATTTCATCTACTGCAATGAGAATTTTGTTTGCACATATAAGACAGAGAAGATACCCGGTAACTTCTGCAAGAACCATCATGCTTACTTACTACATCACGTGAGGTTTAACTAGTTGCTTTGTGCAGGACTTGAGCAAGATCCTTGTAACTTCTATTCTTCAAGTAGGGTGATATATATTTCATATGCATTATTCCTTCTGTATAGACCAAAAAGTGGTGTTCAAAATTTATTATTAGCAGTTATTAGGACAACAAAAGTCTGATTAAAAGTTTGTAAATGTGCTTTCAGAATGTCCTGTCTAATAGACATATACCAAAAACAATAATGAAAAATGCTGTTTAAAAGTGTTCCTTTGTCTTTCACTAACTTTTCACTGTTTCAAACAGTACTGTAGGTGATAGTATATTTAGAAATATATCCAACTTTGCACTTAGATACTGAGGAGGAAAAGGAGAGAAAATAATTACTAAATTTTGGGTTAACTCATAGCTGATACAATCTCTTTTCTCTCTGAATGTGTTTTGTGGAAAGGAATTTCATTACATATATCAAAATACGTTAAGTAAGACCAGGCAGTCTTGAATCAGAAAACATTTAAAATCTACCCACCTATATAGCTCCCATGTACAGGTAGTCCATGAGTGAAAAGATTGTGTGAGGTCTCAGAGGAAATCTAGGAATGCCCAAGATTGTGATTCAGGTCATGTGAGTTCCATACTGTGTGAAGAGTTGTGAGATCAGCTATTCCAATATTAATTTGAAGTTAATAACTGTTTCATATCCAATTTGTCTTCAGGTCATATCGTTCCATTAGTTAATTCCTATAAATTTTACTTATATGTCCTTTAGATAAAAAGCAGGTGTCTTCCTAGTCCTCTCCAGAGAGAAATGGACATTGAAAACAAAATGAAACAAAACAAAACAAAACAAAACCCCAAACATAAAATCCCAGAGAGTGAAAATATAAACAACACCATCTTAAGAAGAATACTTAGATAACTTGCCATATGTATATTCTTATCCTGTGGTTCTCCCAATCTTTAATGTCACTTTTTATTTTTGCAGTTCCCTATCATTAGCAGATTGAGATTTGGTTTTTGTGAATTAGATTAAAATACAGTTGTTTTATCTTGACTCTTGGAGTATGAGACCATGAGACTTTAATAAATATAATCCTCAAGAAGTATTATTATGTACTCCAGGAAATGGTTCTCCTCCTCAGAATTTCAAAAATATGTGAGGCATGTTGCTGTCATTATATACAACTCTTTCTGGATTAGATATGTATTTAATCTTTTCCCTTGTAAAATTTTGAGGTAAGAGTAGATGTGATATGTGCTTCCTAAATGCTACCTTGTCCCTAAATCAATGCTTTGCATAACAATAACTTTTACACTTATTGAGTCCCTAGACCATAATGATGTTATAATCATTTTACCAGGAAAAGAAAAGGAAGTCAAATGTCAATTCCACTTACGTTGTTCACTCTGCCTAAGTTCTGCTCCCTCCTCTCTTTTTTTTAATTAGATTTAATTTGATTGCCAATTAATTTTCTTTGGATTATATCAATGCTTCTGTGATTGTTCTCTGAATTTATTTAACTTCATAGTCTCAAAACTGTAAAGTATATCAAGAACTTTTTACGTACAGCTGGTCACCAGTGCTACTGAAAGAAACTATTTCCCAACACATATGTTTAGGAAGGAAGGCCTTCGCGTTTTATTCTAGTTCTTTATTTTGTTCCATAATGCCTTACGCAAATCCCAAGAGAGACTAAACTGCTAAACAAGAAGCTGGGTCATACTCACAACTGGGAGAATGTGTTGACAGAACTACAGGAACAAAAGCTTCTCTGAGATTAGTCTTTTACTTCTGATAGAGCTTCTGAAAACTCTAGGTTACTTGATACATAAGGAATGTAAACTATCGGGTTTTTTCTTTATCATGTCACTTCATGAAAGTTATACCTTTCCTAGCAGTGCTGAAATTGATACTGGGATCTGCATCAACAACTTACCCTGAAGAAATAATATGATACAAATAAATAATAACTTCAATTTGAAATGCTTGTTTAATCTCAGGACATATTGAAAAGCAGACTGATTCAGTGCCCATGGTCCAGTCATGCAGATGTCAGGTACCAGGACGTTCTATCTCTGTGAAAGATTTGATGTTGTCCCCAAATAAAAAAAAAATTATTTTCTTTTTGAGGAAAATAACATTTTCTTGGACAGAAGCTGTTTCTCATACCTTTAATCAAGCAGTAGTTATCCTCTGAATTAAAAGACTATGTGTCTTTATGGAATCTGCACTTCTCTTTTACACCAGGAACGAGAGCAAAAAGTGCTATCTGCCTAAACTGGGACTGGCTGACTTCTTGGGCAAATTCATGCATACTGTTAAAGAAACAGGGAAAGAATGGTATATGATAAACTTAAAGGAAGAGATGCCATCTAGACACCTTGACAAAGTGGGCCAATATGAACCTCATGAAGTTCAACAAGGCCAAGTGGACAGTCCTGGATATGAACCAGCAATGTGCACTTGCATCCCAGGAAGATAATAATATCCTGGGCTCCATAACATGAAGCATGGCCAGCAAGAGGTCAAGGGAGATAATATTTCCAACCCTAATCCACTCTCAGGAGACCCTACCTGGAGTACTGTACTATATCTGGAGTTGCCAGTACAGGAAGCCCATGGACCTTTTAGAGTAGGTGTTAGAGGAGGGTCAAAGAAACGGTCAGACATCTGGAACACCTCTCCTAAGAAAAAAGGCTGAGAGAAGTGCGGTTGTTCAGCCTGAAGAAGAGAAGACTATGAGAAGATCCTGTTATGAGCTTTCAATACACTAAGGGGTCTTACAAGAAAGATGGACAGAGACTTTTTTACCAAGGCCTGTAGTGATAGAACAATGGTCAGCAGTTTTAAACTGTAAGCAAGACGATTTAGATTGGACATAGGGATGAAATTTTTTTACAATGAGGATGGTGACACATTGGAACAAGTTGCCCAGAGAAACTGTGGATGCTCTGTCACTGGAAGTGTTCAGGGTCAGATTGGATGGGACTTTGAGTAGGAGACTTGGAGCAGACAATCTTCAAAGTTCCCTTCCAGCCAAAATCATTCTGTGATACCATGAACATTAGCTGAGCAAATAGGTTAAAAGAGGAGGTGGGAATCATGGAGTGAAATGCGGTACATTCAAAACAGCTGGAACTCCAGACAGTTCAAGCATAGCATTTTAAATGTATGTGCAAAAGAAATTCCAATTAAGTACATGTGCATATGAGGACTTGAGTCGGAGATATACTGCATACTCATGTGTGACAGTACCTAGCATCATTAGGTTGTGGTACGAAGTTAAGTCTTACAGCACTAAATAAACCTTGTTTACCACAGTGTCAGAGAAATGTCAGGATAATGGCTACAATGAATGACTATTCCACCTGGTAAGGCAGGTATGTACTGAGATCAAGGTACTACTTCTGAAAGACAACTTTCTTCAGTAGTAGATAAGGGGGTGGTGCTGACTATTTCCTCCACACCTTTGTGCTGCTTTGTGTCAGATGACTCTAAAAACTCATTCTATTAAATCAGTCTGAATCATCAGAAATCTGGGCTACAGAACCACCGATCAAGGTTTTCAGGACTGCAAATTTGTACTGAAGTGCCTAACGCCTGCATAATTTTGACAAGTATTTAAATATTTATTAAGGGGTTTGTTTGTTGTTTTCTGGGGGGTTGTTTGTTGGTTTGCTCTTAATTTGGATCTATTAGTCAAAGTCTAGCTCAGGACTGATGATTTGTGAGTGTTCACAAGCATATTCTTTTCAGTTTAAATGTCTCCTTGCCCAACATGCAACAGCAGCATAGTAATAGCAAGCTTTAAATGGAATGTTGTTTTGGTTAGTTTCAAAACTGCTGTTGCAGCAAAGGGAAAGCTAGTTCACTAAACCTTGCACACATTGCAAATCAACAGCACATATACTACTGCTTATATTACCAGACACTGTTTCCTGTTTATTGAGCAAAAAGAGGTATGATATATATTCAGCACTATGGAAATTATTTATAATGGCTTTTTTTTCAAAGACAAAATTTTTGAAATGCAATGAATTTTTTTTAATCTTTTAATTATATTCCAGGGACATGATTTTGAAGTGGACCTGGTAGAGTTAGATAATGGTCGAACTTGATAATCTTAGAGGTGTTTTCCAAACAAAATGATTCTATGATCTTATGATTCTAACTAAAGTACTTTTTAAAATCTTCACTGACTACTAATTGAAGCAAGATTCCATTTGACATTCATTTAACTAGAACTTGTATTTAAAATAATGTCTTTTGTAAACACACCATTAAAATTACCATTTGAGACTTAAGAATATCACATTGAGAAACAGCTTATTAAGTTTCCACAATCTTAGTGAGTTGTTTCAGTGTGACTAACCGTGTAAATGAATGTATCAGCTTATAGAATAAAGGCTCAAGGAGTAACCTCAGGATATGGTCCAGTGAAAGAACAAGTCAAGAGAGCCCTTTTATATGAATGTATCAAACAATTCTTTTGCTATGAAGTATTACACCTAAAGCTGTTCCATCTCTCTTTCCTAATTAGGCGTATAGGGTGGAGAATCAGTATGCTAGACTGCTATTCTTGTGTCATGAGCACAGAGTACTATCATGGGTCCAAACACATAGACTGGCAAATCTTCACTTTTCTGGTGGGAGATCTAGAAATCGAAAATTTTGGGGTCTACAGATTAAATTCTGAAAGAAAATTCAAAATACAATGCTTTATACATCTATGAGTTTACAGCTTATAGGCATCTTGTAACATGTTTGTTATACGCTTGTTACAGGACTGATTTGTATGCAAAGTGACAATGTGTAATAGTTTAAATATGTCTGTGAGATAAAAGGAGGTCGATGTAAATTTTAAACCTAGAAGGAATATTCATTATTTTTCAGTTGTATAAATGTCAGAAGATTGATATAGCTTTTTCTTATGGCTCAGTCACTTTACTAGATTTAGACTTATATCAGAATATGGAGAATATGTAAAAAAACCACTGTGTATTTTTATATAGTAATCAAAATCTACCCTTGAGAGATACTATTTATCTAAAGGAATGGATTGGAAAAAATACTTTTTTTACAGTATAGAAAAATTAATGTAGAAAATTGATAGAATTTATTTGTTTTATTCTGCTAGATTCTGTTTAGTGCAATTATCATGTCTTAAGAAAATGCAAAAGGAACCATTGATTACTGACTCACATAATCAAAACATATATTACTAAGGCACTCTTCCTGAAACTGACATCATACATCTGGACTGCTCTTCCCTTATAAAAATTTATCGGCTTCATTTAAGATTTGTGAACCACAAAAATGGATGGAACTGGTCACTACAATCCAAAAAGTTCTGCAAATTCTAAAAACAGCTATTAGTATTCCCCTGTCCCAATCAAGAATCTCTACACTGTGTATTAGGAACATGCGTAAGAGTGAAGATACAACAGGTATAAATACAAGCAAAGTAAGGCTAAAGTTAACTCTCCATATGAAGTATTTAATAACTAAAGAGAACACATCAAAAGTTAGTTTGACATATGCAGGCAGTAGGCTATGATCCTGACATTGTGTTGGGCTAGTAGAGTCCTTTGTTGATACGAGTATCATTAAAAACGGTTGAAATTTACAGGGATCCGGCCAGGCATCGGTTACCATAGATCTAGTAAAAGTATATGAATGAATTTCAGGAAAATAAAGCATTTCAGTTTAAAATATATCTCTGTCTCATTCCAATTGCTGAACTTCACAAGTTCATGACCTGAGCAAAATAAAACCTGTAATACTGGAGCAGTTTTCAGTTATGTTAGCTCTGGCCAACAAATGAATCCATGTGTCAGTAAGACCTGAGAGAACATTTCAGGGTGGGAACTGACAACTAGATTAAGACATTTATGTGTTGCTTTAAGTAATTTGATTTGCCCAGTGGCTGATGTTGTGTTTCTAATTTTTTTTTATATATGTGACAATTTGACAACAAAGTCTTCCTCCTCTTTTCTATCTTCCATAATGTTAGCTTGAAAGACTCGTTGCACACATTCATTAGTTTTAAAACTGCCTGGCTGTTCATGAGTTTTCACAGTGCCTTTTTAGTGAGTATGATTTGCCACTTGTGAATACAGAGTCTCCTTTTAGTGGCAATAATACTGATTCTTTCTAACGACTGATATATTAAAACGATGTAAATTTTTTTTCCCATAAAGCTGCTTAAAAGTGCTTGTGACTTTGTTTCTGCAAATAACAATTCCTCTAAGGTCATTGTTTGCTCTTAATGAGTTTGTTTTAAGTGTAAATTAGAAGAATCTTTTAGTCCCATGTCATTGCCTGAGGCTTAAATATATCTTGCCACAGGAGAAAGAAAAAGAAACAGGAAATTCCAGAGAAGGTCCATTATTTTCAAGCCTTGTCAGGAGGGATAAAAAGTGAAACTTATAAACAATAAGGAAACAAAAATATCATCAAAACCCCAACTCATTTACATTACATTTTCCTGCCTCTTACTTGTAAAAGTCAGTTTGTAAATGCTGTTGAAAGAACTTGATCTTGTTCTTCACCCAGGATCTTGATATGGTACTTTTAGAAGGAGAAACATAGATGAGCAGTAGCATGAAAGCATTTTCACACAATCCAGATTTTTTTCAGTACTTGTTGTGGTCTAACCTGGCATGCAGCAAAACACCACACAGATGTACACTCACTCCCGTGCAGGGTGCAAGGCAATTGGAAAAAAGATAAAACTTTGAGTTGAGATAAAGATAGAAAAGGAAGGGATAATAATAATAGTATACAAAACAAGCAATGCACAATTCACTTGCTCACCAGCCATTGACTGATGCCCCTCCAGTTCCCAAGAAGCCGACAACCACTCCTGGCTAACTCACCCCAGTTTGATTGCGCAGCATGATGTCCTGTGGTATGGAATATCCCTTTAGCCAGCTTGAATGACCCCGTCCTTTTTGGGTCCCCTTATAGCTTCTGGTCCCCACTGGCAGAGCAATATGAGAAGCTGTAAAGTCCTTGACTTAGGATAAGCACTGCTCTGCAACAAGTAAAACTTCAGTGTGTTATCAACATTATTCTCAACCTAAAGCTGAAACACAGCACTATACCAGTTACTAGGAAGAAAATTAACTCTGTTCCAGCTGAAACCAGAACACTTGCATAGGTGTAATAGCTTTTGGAGAGAGAAATAATGAAATAAATGCATAAAAAGATGAATTTGTCAGCAAGCAGATGCAAAATGTGAAGATTTTGACTCATCACACTTAATGGTGGCAGGATAAATTCTCACGCTCTGGAATATCAATTTTCATACTCTCCAGTATCAGAGAGAATAAAAGTGTCAGAAACTCTGAGGCATTTTATAGAGCTAAGATAAGAAAACAAGATAAATATCATGAGGAATTTGATTAAGTTCAGTAACGGAAGTTTGGGAAATAGTTTCCAGTAAGGGAAGTTTGGGAAATAGTCTTCATTGTCTGTAATGACACTCTTAGAAACCTGTGATTATCTCAATGCCCTACACCAAAGAATATTTCTACTTCATTTACAACATATAGAAAGCTCAGAGGGCTAAGACACAGGTGAATGTCATTGCCTACCAAGTAACTGAAAATTACAGAAAATGCTGATTTTATGGAATGATTGCTGATAGAAGGAATAAAAGTTGCATGAACTTGGAAGAAATTCCTGTTTTCAAGGTGGTGCCTGAAAACATAATATGTCTATTTGTATGATTATTTATTTGCTATTTGTAGGAGATACTTGAAATTTGTTTCTACTTTTGGATGTTTAAGCTCATCGTTTCAATCACTGTGAAGTCCTGCAATCGTTATTGAGATTCCACATGAAAAGCAAAATGTCTGTCAATAAGTGTTTGCTTTACGACTATGGGCAATATTACATGTTCTGTTCCTTCAGAAATACCTTCATCAAGAGTACCAGCAATATTTCCATCCATCTTGGAGGGAATTTAAGTGTTGCAGAATTACTGTGGAAGATCAAAGTGAGATCATTATGCAGGCTGGGATTAAAATTCTCCTTTTATTCTACTGTTTCCCATAGTTCATTAAAAAAAAAAAAAAAGGATGGGAGTGAAGGAACATAAATACAAGAAGAATATAATTGAACAACTGAGTAATTAAGCTTACTTGAATTTAGAGGACCTATACTGAGAAATTTATTTTAACACAGCATACAAGTAACATTTTTTTATATTCAATGTGCCTGAATTGTATAAAAAAAGCAGTTTACTCTAGGATGTACTAGATAAACTAATAAAGTAAACAAAGAGGGAGAGGAGTTGAGAGGGAAACAAAGAAAATACAAGGTCATAGAAGATTTACCTAGCTGGTATGAGATCGATATAATTTTTGTAACTTATTATCCTGATCCCAAAAGATGGTATAAAAATCAACAATATATTGAAGTAACTACATCTTCCTCAGCAAGATTTATGAGGCAAAGGAGAAAGAAAAGAAGCCAGCTCTATACTGCCAAAAATATCAAATCTTCATTCATGTTGTGAAAACAGCATCATTTATATTTATTTTCAGTGAGTTAGAAAAATCCAATAGATTCATACAACAAACAATATGTGTTTTGCTGTGCCATCATGTAGAGCATTGAAATTTGAAACAATATTTCCCCCCACCGGATATAATTAATGCAGCCTGTTTTAGACAGTGTGGTAAGACAGCATTTTAAATGTCCTTCCTTCCTTCCTTCCTTCTACACTTGTAGCTGAACTTTTCCTCTTTGATTTCAAAACCAGATGCATCCGCAAGACCTGTTTTTGCTGGGTCTGTGAACACTGAAGCACCATTCTACAAAATAATGATGGAGTGACAAGGGACAGAAAACAAATCAGGAGCCTGGATGTTATAGGCCATGTGCAATATGGGTATATTTATATTTATGGTAAGCTGTGAAAAATTGGATTTAGATTTATTAAGATAAAACTATTAGAAATGCCACAAGAAAGCAGTTTTGGAGAAATCCTACTTGATGTATTTTGCAAAAAGATTATCACCATCTCTAAGGAAAATCTGTGCATTTGAAGATCCATGTTATACACATTTAAGTAGCTTAGTTGTCCTTTTCCAGATACACTCAGAATTGACAGAAAATTTTATTCCTATAAAAGAAATGTGATTCTTTTGCCACTCCTGGAGAAGTCAGTCTGGGATAAAATCAGGATATGAACCAAACATTTCTTATACTTCCTTCAGATATACAAAATTATCACCATTAATCCTACCATTCAGTCACGTTGCAAGTAGAAATGAGAGCAAAACAGAAAGGTGATAGAGAACATCCGATGAAGTACCAGACCTACATTTTAGGAGATAAAAAGTGAAGCAATTTTCAAGATTAAAAAGTTCTCATCTATCACCTGTATAATCCTATTTTTACCAAGGGGAAACTATGAGGTCAAGAAGCTCTTTTTTTTTTTTCTTTTTCTCAGTTGCTATAATATACTATCCTCAGTTTCTAAAATACTGAAATCTACAGTAATCCCTTATAAACTGACTCCTGAAGTGATTTTTCTCTTCTCTTTTCTTCTATAAACAACAGCTATATGTGTGATGTAAAGGAAGTGCAAAAATATTATTTTAGTGGCATCACAAATGGAAAATACCCGCCTATCTCTCTGTGTGGCTTGCATTTTCTTTGAACCATATATGTTCACTTATTGGTTCAAGCCTTATGATTTTATGTATAAGGAACTATACAGAGGGAATCGCTGCTAACTTTCAGTCTTGGAGATTTATCTAATTCATCTTCTTGATATAGCTTACTGAAGTAGAACTTTCTGTTGCATAATTTTGAGCTCATTTGACTCAAAATGAATTTTTCAGGAGTAGACAAAGAACACACCAAAGAATCTTTATCAAACATACAGCATAACCCTGAAAAATTGGAAGGTTTCAAAGAGCCTGTGCCAAATACTTTATGTACTGAGAATATTTTATTAGACCTGTCACATTATCAGTTCAGTGTAGTTTGTGCAATACTGTTCAAGGTCAAGTAATTATATACATTTTTTCCCTATTGTATTTGATACTCTCATTAATATATAAGAAAGTACCACTTAGTCCACTGTTTTGTTCACACAATGCCCTTTTCTAGCTGCTTATTTTATGAGCATACTGGATCTCTACACAACTAATAAAAAGACAGACTAGGATTTCGACATGTGGCAGAGCAGGGTTATGTCTATTCTAAAGACACGATTTTATCAACTATAGACAATACTTTTGATAAAATTACTTCTTTTAAACTTTTAGGCTTTTGACTACCCCCACTGATTTGTTTTGTTACCTTCTGAAATAATAGTAAGCATGCCAAAAAATCTCAATGTAGGGTGAAAACTGACATAATTTACTGAGTTGTCACGTACCATAGGTGGAAGGGTTAGAAAAAGAAAGGGAGAAAACATTTGTTATTCAGAGGCTTTCTCAAATACCAAATTAGCAATGTCTGTACAAGGTTCCATCTTGTCCTTTTCCTCTGGGTGTTGCTTCTGTCTCCCAGCAGACAGAAATCAGCTTGTATTTTGACCTAAGGCAACTTGTATGTAAAAATCTTTTGTCCAAAGGTCAGAGAAAAAGTAACAATTTTGCTAACCTTTCCACCCCAATGTTCTCAGAAACAGCAAAGGGATTAGCAAAACAAAACCTTTTTGTTCACTCAGTTTACTTGTTGCTGAAGTAGTAAGTACAGGCTGACAGGAAAGCAACTTACTGCTCCTCTGCAAGCACATGTTTAGAGACGCTTGAATACTGTTTAGCTGTTAAAATGACAAGTCAAATGGAATTCTTATCTCTTTGTAGGTAGATATGTTAGGAAAACTTGCATACTAGCAAAAGGTAAATACTGAAGATGTTTTTATTCCAACACAACAGAGAGGTCACCTGAGTGTCACATGCTAGTTTCTGAATTTCAAATTAAAAACTTGTTCAAACAAGTAGAAGAAAACAACCAGATAGTCTTGTATTAGATCAGAGGAAATTTTATCTCCAGAGTTTCTTAATAATGTGGCAGCATGAGTCACAAATCAAAAGCAAAAACCAAGAACTTTTGAATAAGTCTCCTGAGTTTCAGTGCAGTGAAGCCTACAGATTTTGAATTTCATGTTTCGTTATTGTAAATCTCTTCTCTAGTTCTTTATGAATTTCTCTATATTCTATTTTGACAGTTCCATTTGCTTCCTGACAGTCATGTACACCTTCCACTAAGGTTCAAGGAGTTACTATCTAGTAAGGAAAAAAAATGGACCGTTATAAGGATTTAGTCCAACACATCTTTAAGACAAATTGATCTTCAAGTGATAAGTGTTGTTTATATGCTTTGAAGTAGATTCATTTAAAGTGTCATTTCATGTGATTCTGTATTTATTTTTGAAACTACATACACAAAGTAAGCAATAACAACCACATTTTACTGCTGTAATTAGTAGCAAAAAAATCCGAACAGTACTATTCTGAAAAGAATAAAGTTTGCTTTGATTTAAAACACTAATATATTAACTGAAGAGAAAAACAATGCTGGAAAAACCACTCAGAATTTATCATAGCTAAAGTTATAAAATCAGCAAAAATTAATAAGACATTACATTTTATTATTGAAGTGTTCTGTGTGGTTTCTTAGTGGGATTCCGCAGCAGTTGTTAGGGTTGCAGAGCTTAAGTGTAGGGATTTTACTCACTGAGGAAGTGGTGAACAGTGAAGCTTTAGTAAGAAAAGGAGTTGAGGTTTAGACAGGCTTACTTGCAGGAAGTTACCTTAGAGTTATGGGTACATTATTATCTGGTGCACCATTCTTTTTCTGATCGGAAGGGGAACATTTCCCTAAAGATCAGTCTCAACTACAGTAGGATTTGTTTTTCTGTCAGAGATATCCATGTCAAGAAAAAAGTTAACCTAAGATGTACCAAATAATATTCTGTAATTCTTTCAAAGCTTCATTTTACATTTCTTATTTACCAGACTCCCGTAATTTGTTTTAAATCAATATATCTCAGTAATTAAATTAATAGAAAAATAAAACTATATGAAAAGTTAATGAAACTTTAATGTCTTGAGGAAGATACTGTAGCATTTTACTTGAAGATATTAATTGAAACTGCTGGCATTTTATAGACCATCAATCAAACAGAAAGTACTTCCAATGTGTAAAGTATAACCATATCCTCAGTAAAGCTGGCCAAACTGTTACTGGAGTTTACATTTATCATCAGTTGTAGCTCCTTTCTAGTTACTCAATCATTTGCAATCTGATTACTATTTCTGGGAACATGTATTTTATTTTTGTGTATGAGCAGAATAATTTTGACAAGCAATGTGGGAGTGTAATAATGTTTGGACTTTTAATGAAAGACTGTAAAATACATAACTTTTTCTCTTTTATTTTGGAGCATTTTCTCGACTTTTAGGCTGTGTCCTTTTAGTTATAAAATACATTTAATACTATGGACAATAAAAGCATATTTAAAAACCTGAAGCTGCATTTGATACATTAATTTGAGCACTACTATTCACCTTTTAGAATTTAGTCATATTTTATGGGATCTTGGATATCTAATGCAGATTTCTGAATATGCAATAGCTCAGTACAATGACACTAAATGCCACTAAAAGTTCCAGATTTAACAACTTTCAAGCTGTGGCTTGTGAGAAGACAAGGCAGTGAAGAGGACTGCAATGACTATAAGCTGCCCAATGGAAAATGTTTCTTGTGTTATTTATTTATGAGTTTTCCTATAAGCTGGCTGACTTTGAATTATGACCATCTAAGTTTTGAGCAATGGCAGGGAGATTTTCTTTTATTCCTTTGCTACATTGCATTGCTGTGTTTGGAAATGGAATACTGGATTGAAAAATTGATGACCTCAAATTTTAATTGAAGTATCTTGAAGTCATCTCAAATGATAGTTTGGTCTCTTTGCAGAGAAGAATAAAATCAATATTTTTTTAAAAAATGTACTGTACTTTATTCTGGAAAGTACATTCTGGAACTTTTTCCATGTAAAGTTTAAAAAAAATAATATTAGATAATCTTTATGAAGAAAGAAGCTCAAGGATTTATGTATTAAATCTTTTTTTTTTTCTAGGTCTATCACTTTAGAGGCTGTGCTGTCTTGTTCACTAAAAGAGGTCAACAAGTTTTCACAAGGAAATAATTTAGAATTAAAAAAAAAAAGACATTAAGATGGAAAGCTGAACGTATTACACAGTTTATTCAGGGAAGCGTGACCAGTTCAGAGTGGGGTCTGTGGTAAAGTTAAGTGAGAATTAGAAACCAGTAGTTTGAACTAGTTTTTATATATTAATAAAAAGTTAATTATGGTATATTTATCTGTGATAATATTTAAGACCAGCATATCTCATTGATAACTTCCTGGTCAAATTAAAATATAATAAGGAAATTTACAAGAAGTGTAACCAGGGATGTGTATCCTCAGAAGAATATAGGAACACTGCACAGGTGTATAAGGATGGAATCAGGAAAGGTAAGCCACAGTTGAGGCTGAATAGTAAGAAGGACTTTTACAGGTACATTGGCCAGAAAAGGAAGATTAAAGAAAATGTACACCCCTCACTAAATAAGACAGGAGAGCCGGTAACAACCAACATGGAGAAGGCTGAGGTACTCAGCAATTTACCTGCCTCTGTTTTTAATAGCAATCTCTCTTCCCACCATGTCTCAACCCCCAAACTCTAAGGCAAGGATGGGGAGAATGAAGTTCCTCCCATTGTAGAAGATCAGGTTTGAGATCACCTGAGAAACCTGAAAAATATATTAATCCATGGGACCCGAGAAGATGCATCCAAGATCTTGAGGAAACTGGCTGAACCACTTTCTGTCATATCTCAAAAGTCACAGGAGTCAGCTGAAGTCCTCAGTAACTGGAAGAAAGGGAAACATCACACCTGTTTTTAGAAAGGGTGAAAGGACAACCTTGAGAACTACCAAACAGTCAGCTTCATCTGCAAGCACAGTAAGATCATGGAAGAGATCCTCCTTGAAGACATGTTGAAACATATGGAAGGCAGGGAGATGACTGGAGAGAGTCACCATGGTTTCAACAAGGGCACATCGTGCCTGACTAACCTAGTGGCATTCTATGATGGAGTGTTTGCAACAGGGGACAAAGGAAGATGATATGGATGTCATCTACCTGGACTTCTGTAAGGCCTTTGATATGATCATTTACAACATTATTGCTGCTAAATTGAAGTGATATAGGCTTGATGAATCAGCAGTTAGATGAATAAGGAGTGGTTTGGATGGTCACAACAGAAAAATTACAGTTAATGACTCAATGTCATGATGGAAACAAGGGATAAATGGTGTTCCTCAGGGGTCTGTACCAGGACCAATTCTCTGACATTTCCATTAATGATGTACACAGTAGGATTGAGTGCAACCTTACTCATATTGTGGATGACACTAAGGTGAGTGATGCAGTCGATACATTACTGGGAAGGGATGCCATCCAGAGGGGTCTTGAAAGGCTTGAGGAGTAGGTCTGTGCATTCCTCATGAATTTGACAAAGCCAAGTGCAAGATCTTGGGTCAGGGAACTCCAATACCAATAGGAATGAGTTGAAAGGAGCCCTGCAGAATACAGCTTCAAATACTGGAGGATGAAAAATTGAATATGAGACAGAAATATGCACTTGCAGCCCAGGAAGGCAATTGTATCCCGGGTTGCATAAAAGGAAGTTATAGCCAGCAGTGGATCAAGGGAAGTAATTTTTGCCTCCTCCCTCCACTCTCAGGAGACCCCACCTGGAGAACTGCATCCATATCTGGGGTTGGCAGTACAAGAAAAATCCCGTAGAGCAGGTCCAGAGGAGGACCACAAAAAAGATCACAAGGCTGAGAAAGGCTGAGAGAGCTGACATTCAGTCTGGAGAAGGCAAGTCTCTGAGAAGACCTTACTGAGGCCTTTTGATATACAGAAGTTCTTATAAGAAAGATAGGAGAGATACATTCTTTACAAAGGCCTGTAGTGACAGGACAAGAAGCAGCGGTTTTAAGCTGAAAGGGGGTAGATTTAGATAGGATGTAAGATTGAATTTTTTTGCAATAAGGGTAGTGAGACACCAGGTTGTCTAGAGAAGTTGTAAATTCCACATCATTTAAAGTGTACAAGGCCAGGTTGGATGGAGCTTTGAGTAACCTGATCTAATGAACAATGTCCCTATCCATGGTAGAAAATCGTTAAAGATCCCTTTCAACCCAAACTGTTCTATGATCCTGTGACTAATTATTTTTTTTAAAAAATTAATTCTTAAATTATTTTTTAAAATATTGCTATTCTAGCATCACTGTTGATTGGGCTATCTTAAGTGTCACTTTATTTCTTAGTCATGAGGCATCTGCTGAAAAAAAAGTGTTAGCAACTATAGAATCATAGAAAACTTTGGATTGGAAGGGGCATTACGAGGTCATCTAGTCCAGTCTCCCTTTAGTGATCAGAGACCTCTTCAGTAAGATCAAGTTCCTCACAGCACTGTCCAACTTGACCTTGATTGCTTCCAGGGATGGGACAACCTGTGTCATTTTTTCACCTCCTGCACTGTAAAATTCTTTTTTCCTTGGATCCAGTCTAAATCTGTCCTCTTTTACTTTAAAAATGACCTTTCACTACTAAAAACTTGGTTCCCATCTTTCTTGTAAGCCCCCTATAAGCACTGAAAAGCTGCAAAAAAGTTTTTCTGTTGCCTTCTTTTCTCCAGGCTGAACAACCCAAACCCTTTCAGCTTTTCTTCATAGGAGAGGTGTTTTATCCCTCTGAAAATTTTTGTAGCTCTCCTCTGGACCCTCTCTCTGACAGTTCCATGCCTTTTCTGTACGGAGGACCCCAGAGCTGGACACAGTACTCTAGGTGGGGTTTCATCAGAGTGGAGTAGAGGGACAGAATCACCTCCCTCGACCTACTGGTCACATTTCTTTTGATGTAACTCAGGATACGGTTGACTTTCTAGGCTGCAAGCACACACTGTCCTTCTTGGCAGGACTGCTCTCAGTCCCTTCATCCCCTAGCCTGTATTGATACCTTAGATTGCCCTGACCCAGTGCAGGGCCTTGCACTTGGCCTTGTTGAACTTCATGAGGTTCACAGGGTCCAACTTCTCCAGCTTGTCCAGGTCCCTCTGGATGGAATCTTGTCCCTCAGGCATGTCAACTGCACCACTTGGCTTGGCATTATCTGTAAATTTGCTGAAGGTGATCTTGAGCCCACTGTCTCTGTCACTGAAGAAGATATTAAACAGCACTGGTGCCAGTATGGACCCCCGAGAGATACCGCTTGTGACTGATCTCTATTTCCATCAACATCTTTTAAAGTACCTTTCTTCACCATGCGAGGCAGGCACAATCCTTGTGCTTTACCTTTGATAAATCTCTCAGTTTGCAGCTCTTTCCCCTCCATTTCTTTTAATGCTTTGTGATAGCTGAAGTGCTTACATTGGGAAAATTAATATTAATGAAAAGAAAAGAACTATTTTTGTAATGATGTGTGTAATCTTCAGTCATATTTTAGATGGTGGTTTGGCAGAGGAACAAGTAGTGTAATTGTGTGCACCTGCACCATTTACATCTCTTCTACTGAGTGAAGGGATACAAGACGAAGACATTTAGGTCTATTTGGAGTATGAGTAAAAACAGACTTTGATGTTACCACTTACCCAAGTTAAGCAACTGATTGTTCTTATAACTGAGATTACTCTTGGCATAATTTATTCCTGGTCTACATACTCTATAAATTAAAAAATATCCTGCTCACTGAAATAATGAATTATAGTTTTAAAATATCAAGATTTATCTAATTTTAGCTAAACCTGAAAATAAAATTCGCTATAACGTAACATTTACAGGTACTCTGTTAAATTCAGATTTTATATTGGTTTTGGCTGGGATAGAGTTACTCTTCTTCTCAGCAGCTGGTAGGGGGCCATGTTTTTGATTTGTGTTGGAAGCAGTGTTGATAACACATGGGTGTTCTAGATGTTGCTGAGCAGTGTTTGTACAGCGTGAAGGTCTTTTCTGCTCCTCATCCCACCCCAGCAGCAAGCAGACTGGGGGTGCACAAAGAGTTGAGAGGGTACACGACCAGGACAGCTGATCCCAACTGACCAAAGTGATACCATATGACATTATGCTCAGCATATAAAGCTGGGGGTAGAAGAAGGAAGGAGTGACATTTGGAGTGGTGGAGTTTGTCTTCCCACATCATCTGTACAGGTGATGGAGCCCTGGAGATGGCTGAATACTTGCCTGCTAATGGGAAGTGGTGAATTAATTCCTTGGGTTTGTTTGCATGAATGCATAGTTCTTCCTTTACTTATTAAACTGTCTTTATTTTAACCCGCTACATTTTTTTTTAATTTTACTCTTCACCAGCAGGGGGGTGAGTAAGCAACTGCATGGGGTTGAATTTCTGGCTGGGGTTAGATCATGACACATCCTAAAACCTTTTGAAATTCCAACTTAGTGTCAGATGACTTTATACGAGTTTCTTTAGTCACTTCTACCAATTACCTTTCTATTATCTATGTCTTATACAGACAATAATGTACCTATTACTTATATATATGACCTATATATTTTCTTCTATATCGTCTAATTGAAGTCATGGACACAGCCTTGAGTAGCCTGGTCTAGTTGAGAGGCATCCCTGCTTATGACAGGGAGGTTGAATTAGATGATCTCTAAAGTCCCTTCCAACTTAGGCCATTCTGTGATTCTACGATTCTGTGATTCTATGATTCTATGAACATGATAAAGATTTCCAAGGCATTTGCTAGTTTAAGAAATTAGTTGGGATGATTTTAAAGAATTTCCATTCTATAGAAGAAGTAGAAAACAAGTTATTGAAAATTTAAAATTTGTATGTTAGGCAGGAGGAAAACAATAGAATCGCTCTAGCTAAAAATTTATATTTGAAAAAACTGGAGGATGCATTCACGTATATGTACTCTGTATAAAGAACCTCTCTGGAGATGAGATGATGTTCCAGGTTTAGCCATGGCACTTCATAAAAATAAGGCAGAATTTTTTGTATAGCTTTACAAATCTTCAAATTAGCCAGTTTATTTTAATGTGGTTTTCATTAAACTCCTAGGTTTAAACAGAATCATTCTAGTATTTTGTTTTTAAAAACAATCTTCTGTTTATCCATCCTTTTGTGCATAAAGAAGCAATTTCACTTGCATTTCTCAGGCATTTCCTCCTAAATGTGCATGTTATAGCTATATGAGGATATATATATATGAATATTTGACTTAGATTTGTGAGTATAAAAAGAGAAGGAAACAGCCACAGAACAGAACCGAGCCTGGGGTACCATTGGAAAAAGGAACTAGGCAAGACAACAAGAAAAGGCAGGAGAAAGTGGACAAGAGAAAAAAAAGGAAATATATTTGAGAGATAAGAGACTAAAGCAGAAGGAAGAAAGAGCAGAATTAAATTCAAAGACGAGAGGAAGAAAAAGCACATGGTTGTGATAAAATCCCCAATAGCAATTACAAACTGAAAGGCAAGAAAACAGACATATATATCTGTGAAAAGAAAAGACTAAATGAAAAATGAAGAAGTTTTAGGATTAGTAAATTTATTTTTATTTATCTCAGTCTCTGCATTTAGTCCTTTTGCAGATTTCCCATAGCTGCATACACTTGGACAAAAAGAGAATAATGTTATGTTACTTTAAGGAGTTGACTCATTTTATTTTACATGATTTCAAAGTATACTCCTTGGACTCTTTCTTGGTGGTCCAACAATAAAAGGTTTCAGAACCTTCAGCAAATTGCCAATTCCTATGAAAATTATTTTCTAGCTTTATAAAAAATCAAGAGAGATTGTTTACGGTGAGATCATTCTTTTCATGAACAAAAATACAAGCCTTAAAGACAGGGTTTCTTTGTGTTATTTTAAAACTATCCATGATGCATTAACTCAGGGTTTTTGAATAATCAGATTATGTGCACTTTAAAGAATCATGGAGGTTTTCAGCAGGCATTTATTTGGCCAAAGATAGTCTGGAAAATCATGGACACGTCTGTAAAATCCTGAACATGTTTGTAAAATCACCAGTTGCAGTTAGGCATCTAATTCAGAGGAAGGAGTTCTGTCAATTAAAAGAAAAATCATCTTTACAACTTTGTCACCTGGTAGCCACTTTCTTCTGGGTAGAGGCAGCAATAAACAAGAAAGTATTTGTAATAATGTCTAAATAGTGCATGAATCTTTTAATAAAAACTGGGAAGGAAAACAAAAATACTGAGAACAAATGGCATAAGAAAAATCAACCTACTGCAAAACACTGCAAAATGAAAAAGTGAGGAAGACCAGAAAGATGATCTAGGCAGCTACGCATTGACCAATCTCACTTCCACCCCTGGAAAAAATGTGAAGTAACCTTCATGAGAACCCTGAAAATCTTGGGAGGCACTTCTGTGCATTCCAACCCAAGCCATTCTAATTCCATGTGAAGGACATAAAGGTTATTAGGAATAGTCCTTAAGGATTTTTCAGGGATAAATCATGCCTGACCAACCCTTTTGCCTTTTACAATAAAATGACTGGATTTGTGGATGAAGGGAGAGTAGTAAGTGCTATCTCAAATTTAGCAGGGCTTTTTACACAGTTACCCATAATTTTCTTGAATCCAAGCAAAGATATTACAGTATAGGTGAGTGGATAATGAATCTGGAAAACAATTATTTAGATGACTTGGCACAGAGGGCTGTGATTAAAGGATAGTACTCTGTCTGGAGGCCAGTGACAAGCACAGGTTTATCCTGTGATCTGTCCTGCTTAACACCATTACCAATGGTGACAGAGAACACTCTCATTAGGTTTGCAGATGATATCACAGTAGGAGCACCAGTCATTGTGATTGAGAGCATACATGAAAGGGGAGAAATGGACAAACAGGAATCTTATCAAATTCAACAAGGACAAATGTGAAGTCCTGCACCTTAAAAGGAATAATCCTCTGCCAGTGACATGCAGTGAGAACTGCCCAGATGAGGAGCAGCTCTGGAGAAAGGAACTGGGTGTCCTGGAGAAATGCAAGCTGAACCTAAGTCAGAAGTGAGCACTGGACTCAGAAAGAGCCAATAGCATCCACGACTACACCAGCAGGAGCTGGGAAATTGAGGAAAATTTTGATCTCCTTTTACATAGCATTAGACAACATCTGTGCCTAGCCAAGGACTCCCAGTACAGGAAGAGCACTGACATATTCCAGTGAGTTCAACAGCAGCCACCAAGGTGACAGTCTGGAATGGCTGCCCCATGTGGAGTGGCTTGGGGAACAGGTCTTGTTCAGGCCGGGACAGAGATAGCTTTTGGGACACTTCATAGCCATATCAGGTCCTACAAGGATGTCATCAAGAAGATGCAACCAGGCTTTTTATAGTGGTGGATGGTGAAAGGGCAACAGACAATGGGCCTAAGTTGAAAAAGAGGTTTCAGACTGGATAAAAGAAGAACTTTTTCCTCAGGAACACAATCACTCTAACAACTTGTCCAGACAGACAGTCTCCATCCTTGGAGATTTTCAAGACCTGAATGGAAAAAGCCCTAAGAAACCTGTCCCAATCGACTGTGACAGTTGGCCTAGAGACCTCCTCAGGTTCCTTCCAGATTGAGTGATTCTAAGACTCTGACCATGGTGTGTGCACAGAGGTCCACCAGAGAAAGAGACAAATCCCATTTGTCAGAAAACTCCAATTCCCTCCTTCCTCCTTCTTCCATCAAATCCTTGTTTTACTAATTGCAAAGGATCTCTATACTTAAATTAATATCCATGGTTCTAAAAATGCCAGAAATAACTAGGATGTGGCTCTGATTTATTCCCACAAGAGAATGAAAAATAGAACATAATTAAAAAAAAGATTTTTTTTCAAAATATGCGTAAAAAATAACCTTTTTTTTTTTTTTTTAAAAAGGTGTTCAATATTACACCTTTAATTTTTTTTTCCAAAATCTATGTTTTAATGTTCAGAGCCTTTTCTGGTTCTCTGGCTGACCTCAACTTCGTTTTCTTTTTCTACATGTCAAACTCCTTTAAGAGAATACAACAAGCTGAGTAACCTCTGTTTCCATTCATCAATATATTGATGATTCATGTGTGGAATCAATGTTGTGATGTCACTGCTCCTTTTTAGATATGGTGTATTTCAGATTCTTGAATCAAACACTCTCCAGGATGAATGTATGCATTTGCTGGCATGCAGTGTTTAATGAATTTTATATGACACTTCAATATCGTGTCACTAAACGCTCTATGCATAATAAGACTTCTCAGTTCATTCTGTTGTTGTTGCAATTGCCAAAGCCATAGCAATAATGTATCTGGACATTACACTAGCATATCAAAGATGTAATTTTTCTCCTCTGTTCCTATATAATCATAGAAAATATTCTGTATTCTAAGCATGGAAACTGCACTATGGTATCAGCTCCATGGTGTCCAGGCACAAGCACTGCTGCTGTGGTGGTGCTGCCCAGTCTTCTTACATCCTTAGCTCCCAGGTGCTGCATGCAGACTCTGGCCCCACATTATGGGATACTAAATTTCTCATCTTGTACCTGATCTTACTACGGATGATTTTTAAGACTCTACTTTCTAGAAGGATAAGCCATCTTTATAAAAAAAAGACCACAAACTCCCCTTCCCCCCAAAAAAACCCACCCACAACAGAAAAATAGAGTAGCTAATAGAGAAATACACTGATGGTTATAACTGTGATGCATAGTTAAAGTCTGAAAGTTTGCGTTCCTGCTGTGATCTCCCTTAGGGTACCCTAAATGATCAAATGTTGTTTTTATTATCAATTGTCTTCAAATCACAAAGATTCATTATCCTTAGTCTTTTACTAATTAATCTTGAAGTTTCCTCATTGTCTTTCTTTTTAGGTTCATTTCACTGGTTCTTTCTAGAGACTCATTTTTCCCCCCCTGCAGAGTGTTGTCCTTTATTTAAGGATAAGTCAACTAAAGAATGAAAGGAATACGTTTAAGATTCAGACTAATTGACAATAAATAGCCCTGGGACTCAGATGCCACAGCTGTCCCCTATTAGACCACTATTCATATTATCAAGTTAAAATAATCCTTTCTGAAACCTCCACTGTACTGGGATACAAAGAAAAACATCAGACAGGACCTGAAATCCTCCTGGGTGAATAATGTTTAGAGTTCCCAGTGGGAAATGGGCCAAATGACAGCCAAGTTATTATGGTCTGTCAATGGACCTAATACTTATTGCTTCTGTATTTTCCAGGGGAGTGCAGTTGAATGCTTGCAGATGACTGGCTGTCAGCTTTAGCTCAGCAGGTCAAGGTGCATGGAGATGAGGGCTCCCTGTCATACCAATACTCTGACTCCTGTGTATATTTTCTGAATTATGGGATATTGAAGTAAGGTATATGTGAATTTACCTCAATATAGAGGCTAGAAACCTTAATGGCAGACAGGAGTTTAGATCCAATATTTTGTCAGACAACTTCCCTGAGAGCTGGTTTGTGCTGATTTGAAAATCACTTAGTGATTTCAGGCTGTGATCTGTGGAGGAGGAAGATATGTTAGAAGAAAGTGCTTTGTTCCTTCCCTAGTCTAATTCTTAATCTCTCTGGAAACCTCTGTATTGCCATCAGGTAATTGGTGTAGAAGACACTTAAGAAAATAACCTATCTTCCATTTTCAGATGCTAGGATCCTGGTAGATGTGCTTTACTTATTCTCACTCAATGGTAGTTCTCCTCAAGTAACTAGAACTAATTAGTTATAACAAAATAATATCATGGTTTTAAATTTTGGTACTGCAACTACTCAAAGTTTTGCGACCATTCAGTTCCTTTGACTGCCAGGGAGGAAAATGACCACCTGCACTTGAGGATCTGGACCCTAAGATACATTATCGCTTGTTTTCTCAAGTCGCTTATTTGAGGATAAGACATTGGAAATGAAAGTTTCCATTTTTCACCTTTAAACTACTCAGGCCATCCTGTGAAAATTTTTCGTATAGACTTTTATGGTATTTTTATCATAACCTACACTTGAGTGTTTAAAAAAAAAATTTATTTCAAAGTCATTGAACTTCATGGCTAGATCCAGTCACTTTTAAATTTGTCATTAAATTTATCATACGATTTTTGGCTGCTGCCTGCTTTTCAAACTCAATGTGGAATGCTCTTCCTAACCACGACATCTTCCCATTTGGCTAAAAGGTAAAAAGAGGTAGAAAGAAAATTAGTCCTCACCCAAGTTCTGGGCCTTACAAGCAGGACTTCACAAAAGTACAGGTGACATGATTTCTTCCTATTCTGAATTTTAAAATAAATCTATAGCCTATTGCTGTTCCTTGGGTTTTTTTGCAACACAACATGCAGATGGCTTTTTCCCTTCCTATTTCAAATTTACATAGCCAAATTACTCATCAGAATAGCCTATGTACCAGAGAAGCAGATACAGTCACCGAATATGGAGTACAAAAATTCTGGAAAACATTTATCTTGGCTACTGTTCTCAATGAGTTCCATTTCTTGCATTTCTCTGGCATCCTAACATGCAAAACACTCTTTATTTTGCCGCTTAGGTGATATAAATGCTATTTCTAGCTGTGGAAAAAACATGCAGGTTCTTACAGGATACATCTGCTTTATTTCCTTTCTGCTTTTTCTTTATTCCTTTAGCTAACAATTCTAAAATATTTTTCAAATATATTCCAGAAAAAGAAACAACTTCTTTTCTGTTGTGCAGGGTATACGCACAAATGCAGTTAAGCCTTCTCCAGATTGTCTATAGATGTGAATATCATAAAGAAAGCTACTTAGATTTCACTGGGGAATCTTTCACTACTTAACAGTTAAGGATGCCGGATGAACACAGGAAGCACTGAGGGAGTTCTCAAAATAGTTCTTCCAGCCCTTTAGAATAATGGTTTTCAAAACCATATAAAAGTGCATTAGCTGCATGATCCATGATGGCTTCTGAGAAATGACAGCGGTCTGTCAGTCAGAAAAGATGGTGAAAAGTTGCTTGAGAAAACTAATGAACTTCTGTAATACAAAAAGTTTGTGGAGCCCAGATGCCCAGCAGCATACTAGCCAATCCGGATCTGTTCTTAGAATCATAGAATAACAGATCATTTAAGTTGGAAAAGACCTTTAGGGTCACAGAGACCACCCAGTAACTTAGCAATGCCAGGTCCACCACTAACCCATGTCCCTAAGACTCATGTCTACATGTCTTTTATAAACCTCCAGGGATGATGACTCAATCACTTCCCTGGCCAGCCTGTTCCAACGCTTGAGAGCCCTTTTGGTGAAGAAATTTTTCCTAATATCCAACCTAAACCCCCCCGGTACAACTTGAGGCAATTTCCTCTTTCCCCATCACTTGCTACATGGGATAAGAGACCAACCCCCACTTGCTACAACCTCCATTCAGGTAGTTGTAGAGAATGATAAGGTCTTCCCTCATCCTCCTTTTTTCCAAGCTAAAAACCCCGGAGTTCCCTAGCTGCTCCTAATAAGACTTGTGCTCTAGAACCTTCACCAGCTTCATTGCCCTTCCTTGGACATGGTCCAGCACCTTAATGTGTTTCTTGTAGTGAAAGGCTCAAAACTGAACTCAGGATTCAAGGTGCAGCTTCACCAGTGCCAAGTAAGGTGGCACGATCACTTCCCTACTTCTGCTGGCCACACTAGTCCTGATACAGGCCAGGATGCCATTGGCCTTCTTGGCCTCCTGGGCACACTACTGGCTCATGTTTAGGTGGCTGTTCACCAACATGCCCAAGTCCTTGTCTGCTGGGTAGCTTTCCTAAGCTTGTAGTGCTGCCTTGTTGTGACCCAAGCGCAGAATCCAGCACTTGGCCTTGTTGAACTTCATAGAAATGACTTTGGCCAATTGATCCAGCCTGTCAAGATCTCTCTGGAGAGTCTCCCTACGCTCTAGCAGAACACTCTCACCCAACTTGGTGTCATCTGCAAACTTACTGAGGGTGCACTCTATCGCCTCATCCTTACCATTAATATAGATGCCAAACAGAACTGTCTCCAGCACTGAGCTCTGGAGAACACCACTTGTGACCAGCCACCAACTGGATTTAACTCCATTCACCACCACTCTTTGGGCCCAGCCATCCAGCCACTTTTTTTCAGTGAAGAGACTGAGAGAAGGAAAGGGAGGTATTTAAACAGCTGATTCAGACTACATAAGGGGCTACATTCTTTGTAATGAACTGCGTCCCTTCTCTGAAAAGTGAGAGAAATTACCTCCTTTAGTCGCTGTCATTAGCTGTCTGTATTAATTAAGATGAATAGTCAAGACGAAAGACTTCATGAAGGTGTGTGACTACTATATGAATTCACTCCTGTGTGATCCTAGAATGATGAACTTTATGCTTCTTGAAATTCCAAAATGAGAAAGGTTATGCATATTGAGTAAGACAGTGTGAAAAAAAATACACTCAGGACACTATCAAAAAAGCAGCTGTACTGAGTTAGTGAACTTTTTATGTTTGCAGAGGGAAGATAAAAAGTTGAGTAATCAAAGTATATACTATTATAATTTTGAAGTGCGAAAGGAGAAATATTTGCCAGTTATAATCAAAGAAATCTAATATAGTTTTTTTAATTGGTGATTTTTAGAAATTACTTAATAAGAGTTATAGCTATATCTTAAATAATCCATTTCAATGGAAGATAATTGCAGTGTATGAGTCACTGCTTAATGGCATTAGTTTTTATTTTGGGCCACTTATGAGCAGTTACAGTTATTATTTTTAATTAAAATATTTGGCTTGCTAGCTGTGTTATTGAGTTCAGCCTGGAGTATGCAGAGATCAGCAAATCCAGAGGTGGTAGAGACTCTCCTCTGCAGAACAGAGCCTAAACCTAAGTAATTTGGGACAGTGTTTAGCGTCACTTAGATGCTCCTGACTTCCACTGGAAAGAATTGAATACCCAAATTGCTTAGGGCTGAAAATTCAGGTAAGTATCAGTTCCAGGATGACTTCTTCCAGTGTCTTATAAGACCACTTGCAGTTTCCATCCATTGCTGTTTTAGGGAGAAAAAAATATCCTTTGTCTTAAAGAACAAGGCCAAGATTTTATGCAAATTCAAGTATATTACTTATTCATTTATCTTAATTTATGACCGTAGATTTAGAGTATTAGTGGTTAGACTTGAATTGTATTAAATAAGACTCATTGCAGATGGTTCCTTTTCTAGAGAAGACAGTTAAAAATGATGTTTTACAAAATGTAAAGCAGTCTAGCATGAATAAAAGCCTGTTTTTTCTTTCAAAGTATAGCTGACAAATCTGCCTCTGAATCAGTTTACCTGAATATCCTACACTTTTCAAATTATCTAAAATCTCAGCTGTAGTATTCATATATGTGACACACATCAAGTTTTCCTATGAGAAAAAGGAAACGTAGGGGTTTTTTTAATGACAATAGACTAACCCTGTGTTGAACTCTGAATAACCTCGTAGCACCAGTTTTCTATGAGGCGCCACTAACACTTTGTGGGCAAAGTCTTGAACTTTATCTTTGCTTATTAAAACATTTGTAGGCAACAGAAAATGCACAACCCAAAGTTTATTAATTCAGGGCCTCTATTTGAAAATCTTTCTGACTGTCCCATGCTGTAAAATAGTTTATTTGATTTTATGTAAAAGGCCATAAATTTTCAAGGGCACCATAGGGGAAAAGAGTTGTAGTCATTCTGGAAATATATTTGAAAGTGGAAATATATTTTTTTAATATGAATAAGATTATAAAGAGACTTGAGTACATCAAACACTGAAGGAAGATAGCGGAATAAACAGACATGGTGTTTTAAATGTGTAAGACATGACAGATTTTAAACAAGAAACTTCAAGCATTTGGCAATTACTTAGACAGATGGAAGATTTGATTGATATTATTGCATTATATCTATACTTTTTATTGATTCCTATCTAAACTACAGTAGATCTGAGTGAAGAATAATTTCACTATATCATAATAAGTAATATTACGTTATATCTTTATTAGGATTTACCTTTCAAAATTATTTCAATTAGTTAATTTTAAGCCCTGCAGCACATCTTTCTGAATTTGAGAGAACTTAAAATAAGAACATGGAAACAAGAAAATCAGCACATGAAACATTACAGAATTTTGTTCACAGGAGCTTTTCTGGAGAAAATTTATTCTCTGTCACATATATGCCTTTTTCAATCTGCTGATATATACAGAAAATAAAGTCATGCTAGGTTGATATAAAACTTGTTCAATAAAATTGAACCAGCGAGTGTCCTGGAGAGCTGCATTTCTGAAATCAGTTTCCCTTTTTAGATTTGATATTTGCTGCTAATTCTTGTCAGCACAGGATGTTTTTGGTCAGACAATGATTTTTATATAGAAAATTATTGAATACATTTGTTTTAAGGTTAGGTTTCCAGGTAGAAGAAGCTTTTTAACCTCAGGAGCACTGAAGCAATACATAGTTCTGTTATACTCAACTCTGGCAGGACAATTCTTTGCAAGCTTGAAGAATTTTTTTCTGAATCTGCCAAAGTGCAGTTAGTAGGAACTTTGATTTCTCTGCATCTTTGTATTTTACACCACACATCCATACATTAGTTGGAAATATAAGCCACTGCATAGGTCTCAATGGTAGAATGAAATCTGAAGTATTTTCATGTCTCAGTCATTTCAGAAAGAAGGAAAATGTTTTAAAATATGTATAAAGAATTCAAGATCACAGTTTCTTTGAAAGCTTAGTGAAGATAGTAAAAAATATAAATATTATTTTCATATTCTTGTCTAAATGTAATAAAAATATTTTTGTCTTCTTTAAGAAAAAAAAAGTAATACTTTTTATCCACTAATTATTGAAAATTAAAAACCCAAATAAAAACTTTTGTGAATGATTTTAGAAGCCCAAGCTGGAGTTGTTTGGAAACATTCCAGCTAAACTCTTCTAAGTGCATGCTATATTCATGCTGTTATATAACATGCTTGCATGTTATATTCAGCTGTTTTAACATCCCTAATTTTACTTTCTTCCTGTGAAAGCAAGATATTTAAGGAAAATAAACCCAAAGACAAAATACCAGATTATGACATATGTTAATATTTCATTTATCTTAGTGAGTTAATGTGGTTAATGATTATTAATTGTTTATTATGCTTATTACACTGATTATGTCTGGGTAAAGTATGACAGTGTGAAGCACTTCATTGTGCTGTCATATTGTATTCCATATGCACAAAAAATACTGGACTGGTTCCTTTATTTGTAGAAGACTTCAACAATGTTAAGTTGTTGAAAAATCTGATATACACATATATTTGTGTTGTGTATAAAACCTAGTAATAGTGAAAAAAAAATGTGGGAACATCTCATTTTCTCACCTTTTACTGTTTAGAAAGGCAACAGAAAACCTTGTTTCTTTCAGTTATGTGTCACCAAAAACAAAACAGTGGATAAAAATTAAATTTACAGCTTAAAATGATCTGCTCATTTTTTTTCTAATTTTGTGAACTTAGTAGAAAAAAACACAGTGCAATTAATTTCCATAAAGATCTATCTACAGAACAAAGCCATTTCTTTGCCTAGTTACAGACAAGGTCAAGGAAGGATGAAGAAAGAGAAGGTTAAGAAGGTTTAAAATAGGATTTAGGAGAAATTATTAACCTCCACACCCCAGTAGGTGAGGATATATACAGCTCCTTTGGTTGTTTCTGAGTTAATAAGCAGTTGTAACATTTGAGAGGAAATCATAATTAAGAATGGTATTTGATCATGACAAATATTAAGTACTATATGAGTTTAAACTGAGGTCTAAAAAGGGTGCTGAATTTCAGACTTTCCAACAGATTTCCTTTCATTTAACTGCAGTTTGATTGTCTCAGTGAATCTTACTGAACACAATGTTCCTTTACTAGGCATCAGAAAGAATATTATTTGACTTCCTAAGTACATGAAGCTATGCAAAAGAGAAGTTTCCTGCTTACCTACCTGTCAGTTCCCCTCTGAAAACTGAATCCATCTCCAGTGCAGTGTGACAAAAGGTTAAAATACAGGAAAATAATAAACTTATCAAATCCAATTAAATCACAAAATTTCATAAAAATTCGGGGCTTGGTAACAGAGTATCAAATTAGAGCACTTGGTGAAGGAAGATCTTCACTCTGAGGCAGTGACTTTTCTGCTCTCTTAGATCTACTGTCTTTTCTAATGTAAAGAGAATCTGATGTATAACAAATATAACAAAAAACTAGATTGTTTCAGAGAACAGATTACTTTAGGCAGAACTTAAGGCTTCCTTAAGTAAAACAGGCAACTGGGGTTTTTTTGTTTGTTTGGTTTTGCTATTTACTTTCATACTGAAACTTAAACAAACTCCTCTAGACAATATTTTATATATGTGGCCTGTCCTAGGTGATCTTGCTTTGGTGGGGGACGTTGGACTTCTAGTCTAGATCTTTAGAGGTCCTGTACAACTTCTAACATTCTATAGTTCTATGATTCTATGATAGGAATAAATGTGTGACATATTCAATCTTCTGATAAAACTTTCTGCATTGTTTATGCTAAACTATTATTAGAAACTAGCAATTGCACATAACATGTAAATGAATACTACCTTTAACTTTTAAGTAAGCTTGAAAGTCAGCATTATTTAAAATGGCCTCATATCTTTCCTTGAATAGGAAAGAAGATTAAATATTAATAATTTCATTTAGGCATAATAAGTGTATTAATAATAAACCAGAATTATTAAGTTAAACTATTTATATAAAAAATTATAAATAAGAAGTATATTTTTACACTGCTTTATAAACAGGTTCTTTGCGAATCAACAAAAGTAGTATGTCTCATAACTCCTGTAGTGACACCATAAAAAATACTATGTTCACTTATAGTGGTGTGAGTGTCTCCCTGTTATTCAAGGCGTACCAAAATGGAATACAGTCTAAATGTAAAAACTCCCCATATATATTTTTATCTTGCATTATTTAGATGATTAATATACATATGTGTGTTTCTGTAAACATATAAAATATTTAATTACTGCAGTTATATTTTATATTAATTGCTATTAATATCTTTTTTTTTTTTCTTTTACTGTAATGAATGGAACCAAAGACAGACATGGAAGAAAGGAATCTATGATATACCAATTCATTGAACCAGACTGAATATCTATTTGATAGATTCTTTCTTCTTGCTCAAAATTATAGACTTCAGAGGGGCAAATGTTTCACTACAGGAATCTGTTATTTTGATCTTAATTAGAAAAGATTTAAGCAGTTTATTGAAAACTCTTGGTTGCTGTGAGATACGTTCACATAAAATTACAGAGACATGACCAGCCCTGCATAATCCAGTGTGGAGCTTTTCAAGCTTTAGAGAATAGAAAAAAAAAAAAAAGTAAAAAAAAAAAAGTAGTGTCATAGATTCTAAGGCTGAAATTGTTGAATGAATGTGTTAAAAACAAAGATCTACTATAGAGTATTTAAAGGGGTCATATTAATATTCATGAAATAATTTTATTAATGTAAATTAAGTATGATGATCTGTTACAATATATCATTAAGAATCCCGTAAAGATCCTTATAATAGTATGTTGAAATTAGATGGTTTATACATAGTTAAAGCTGTAGAGTATCTCCTTTATATGGGATATAATTATTGCAATAGATGATAACGAGTGTTTAAGTATAGCAAAAGTGTAAGAGCTCAAATACCCTGCTACAACATGTCAACTATGGAAATGGAAGTATCTCCTATAAGGCTGAAGATAGTATGAATTATTTAAATGAAGATGATAAAATTATTTCTAAAAAGCTAGGGAGAGATTAAAAAATTCTCCCAGCTCATTGCTAATGACACAGGAGAGTGGTCTTCACAACAAAAAATAGATGATAACTTTGAACACATTGGTAAAACGGTGTATTTTGGACTATTTTTATTGGAGCCTGTGTTTATTAAGAAGAATTAGAATGAGGTCTTAATTCTGCAGTGATTAAAGTATGTCTATGAATTGATATCAACTAACTTCCAGGAATAAAAGTATAGCACATAATTATAAAGAGATTTTGCAAATCATTGAAAAATGGTTTTAGAAGGTTTTGGAAAATAAGTATTATACAAAGTCATTGAATATTACAAAATCTCACCATTTGGTTAAAGCATGTGATTGGACATGCCTATAAGGACAGAAACTGGAGGTGACTCTCCTGCATCACTGCCTGGCTCACATCCCTTAAGTGATATGACTTTTTTTTTATATAAATTTATTATATAGGGATGGAGAGAGAGGAGAATTATTTTAAAAGTAAGACTTTTGCTACTTATCTGTGCTTCCAAGAATATGTGTAATGAATCACCAAATCCATTTCAGTAAGAAGTGACATATAGCATGAAAGCACACTCATCTTTTCCATGAGACTTCTTCTAAGTCACTGAACCTTTCATAGAAAATATCAGCTTATTTTAGAAAATGTGGTTTATCTGTGGGGACGTTAACAAGATAGTTGCTGGAAAATAAAACTCATTATAATATGATCTCACATTTGAATTCTTCACAGGAAATAGACTGGAACTTGAAATTAGTGGGGGAGATCAAACAAGTAGAAATAGAGGGTTAAGTATTCATACCACACTTTCAGCTTACCTGTTTTGAGCAAAAACAGGAATAGAGGAGGAAGTTAGTGCTAGAAGTAAGCACAGGCAGTTTGACTACATAAAACCACAATTTGCTTTAGTTTAATTATCAGGTTTATAATCTGCTAAAACCTGGATTAAGGAGATAGAAATGTTGAACTGGATGAGAAAATTGTCAGACATTACAATGTGGAAATTGTGGAAGTAATAAACACACATAATTTGATTAATTTCTCTTTGGAATTCAACAGAAATACTATCTTTGTGTTCAGTTTTTCAGACCTGAACCTCATAAAAATAAATACATGGGATCAATGCATAGATGGAATAGATTAGAATAGATAGAATACATTTAGATTAGATTTTATGAACAAATTGCCCAGAGATGATGTGGCTGCCCCCTCCCTGGAGGTGTTCAAGGCCAAGCTGGACGGAGCCGTGAGTAGCCTGATCTAGTTGAGAGGCGTCCCTGCCCATGACAGGGAGGTTGGACTAGATGATCTCTAAGGTCCCTTCCAGCCTAGGCCATTCTATGATTCTATGAACCTAAGATAGCCCTTGTCCATGCTAGGAAATCTCTTAGAATGTAAAAACTAAAAAAAAAATAGATTATTTCTTTGCTATCCACAACTTTGTACTTTACTCGACTATGAAGAACAATTCCACTATTAGTGTCATACTAATTTTCAAAAGGTGCAGTTTTGGAATATGTGTGTTTATTTACAGAGGTGCTGTGTTGTTTCGATTTACATTTTATAGTCTCTTTTTTGGGGAAAAAAAAAAGCAAGTACTGACATTCACAATGTCTGAGTCTTATTAAAGGCATTAATTTGTTGCAGTAATAATTTAGGATTTTAATTATAAGCTTGAAAAGCAGATTTAGAAACATAGTTGGCGCAACTGTAATGTTAATCTGTCCTTTAACGTTTATTGAAAGCAATATGTCCAATGTAATTACAGTGTGTGTCAAATAACCCACCGCTTTATTTTTTTTTAATGCATGATGCGTTAATTTGCTTGATTAAGATGACTTGCCATCTGCTAAAGAATTTTTCGTGGTTTTGTCATTACTTCCAAATACTTAGAAAAAATATAAAGCTTTTCTTTTTTCTTTTTTTTTTTTTTTTTAGTTTAATCTCCTTTTCTTTCTCTTATCCTATTAAGTCCTTACTATGGTGTTCATCATCAATTTTTTCCTGGCTATTAAAATGGTCATGTGATATCTATTTCACTAAACAGGACAAGTGAATTACGGAATCCTGTGAATATGGTTGAAACCAAAGATTTCTTTTTCCAAAAGTATTACTATTGCCTTATAATTAAAACTATATCAATTGAAACTAGAGAGTTTATTAACCTATTTCTTTCATTCTCCTAATCACCAAAATGTAGACTTTTACGAATATTGCCAATGCAATGTGTAGTCAATTTAAACCTAATGAGATTACATTCTTAGTGGCTGTGACTGGGTATAAAAGAGAATCCATAAGTATGACTACGAATTTATGTGATCTCTTTTTAAACCATAAATCTCAGAAGTACTGTTTTTGCCAACATACAAAGCTCTTCCATCCAGACCTTTTTGGCAATGTCTCTTCATACTCCCCAAAACTGACAGTGTTGTTTCTGAAATCCTTTGATTATGCTAAGAATATACTGATTTTTATAAATAGACAACTGTAATGAAATAAGCGGCCTCTCTTAAGAATATGTTTAGTTTTCTCTCTTCCATGTGCACTTTAGGAAAATAGTTTTGTCTTGCTATCTTTTGATTTTCAGTTCTACTTGTTTATCAACTCTATATGTAGAAAGATCCTTGCAGATCCTGACTTTATTAAGGGGATTTTCAAAGACTAATTTTATTAAAAGCCAAAGTTTGAGTTGAAATTTTAAGAACAACTCTCTTTCAACTGGTATTGATTGGCTTATTCAATTCAGATTTTTACTGACTGATCTGCTGATGTACATACCAATAGTTCATGCTAACAGAAGGAAGTCAATAAGTTATTCTATTTGGACAATCGCATGGCTTGGAGACTGATGCCTGAAAAGAATGTTTAATTCTATTATATTTTCTCTGGAGGAGATAGCAAGTTGCCTCCACAACATATTCTTCTTTTCCCCTAGGGATAATTCCCCCTGCTGATACTTCTTGATAAATGTGGAGGAGTCTACCACAGACCAAGTCAGAGATGGGGTGCCTAAAAACAGAGCAAAAAAAATGTAAGTCCTCCTGCCACCAGACCCATCAAAGTGACGGAGAAGTGACAAAGCCACCCAGGACTGCAAAGGGCCTGCTCTATGACTCTGAGGGCTTTGAAGGCCACTATAAGACAGCATAACTCAATTCAAGCCAGTCCAGTCCACGGAATCCCTGATAAAGAGCCTTAACAGATCTATGCTTCAGGACACATGGAAAAGGAAGTCATCAGAGCAAAGCATTTATGCATACTTAGTGCTCCCTTACTGGGATGGGGTGAATATTTTATCACTGAACATTCACTGTTGAGGAAGGCAGAACTTTTACTGGTTTGGGCCAGTTTCACCTGAAATGAAAAGAGAATATGTTTCAACTACCTGAATCACTCTGTTGAACCATTTGTTTTTCAGACACCTAGAAGGAAGACTGGAGAAGTAAGTCCTCGTTTTAGATCATCATGACTCTTTATCTAGCAGCCCAGTCACTGAAACTTCTCAGTGATTTAGAACTTGAACCTATATCTGAAAACCTTTCTACCTGGAACAACTGTTGTGCAGCAGGATGCACAAACAACTATCCATTAGCACACACACACACAAAAAGTGGATTTATTTTGTAGATTTTTTTGTGTAGAATCCTTTCTGTACAAATTATTTAAATTTTAAATTGGAGCAGGCGTTGGAGTCACCCTTCAAGTGAATGTCATACACATTAAGATGAAGAGCAATTTTCTTACTGATCTAATAAGTGCTTAAAAAATAACATAAAGAAAACTATTCTTTGCTGAGATGATGCTAAATATATGATACTCCTGTGGCTACAGCTCTCACTCAGGATGAGCAAGCACTAAGTTCAGATGTGCTCTCTAACGTCTTCAGAGTAAGGCAGCTGTAGGTTCAAAGGAATCATTGTCTAAGTTGCTTAATGCACAGTGATGTAATACATTGGAGACTTAAAGAACACCATCACCAGACATCTTGTAGCTGACTGACTGGATCCTTCTCCTAGAAGATGGGATAGGTTACTTATTATGTGAGAGAGAGGGAGAAACTGATCCTAGATCTCCAGATCCTGAGTGAGCAGCTCTAAGTACTTAGTTAATGAAAAACATGTCTTTTTTACTACTAGAATTACTACTACTATTTTTCAGGTAGTGTGTTCAATCATACTTACTTGAATATTGCTACACATCTATATAAAACACCCTGTTTCTTATTGGATGGTTTTAATTTGATTATAAGTGATAACATCAGTTTCTTAAGCTTTTGCTTTTTATCTTATTCTGAAATTAACATTCTTGTTAGTCTCACTTAAGAGACTGTGACTGTAAGATTTGTGTTAGAAGCTGACTACACCTTTCATCAGGTTTATAAGGACAAAAATATCTTGTGCTTACCATACATCTCAAGGCTGCTAACTATAGTGCACTTCGAAAGACAAGTTTTCAGAAACGTGTATAAAATCTCATGTGAAATAACAGGTAAAACTCGTGGAATTCTCATATAGAAAAAATGCACACAAATAAAACACCAAATATTTACCAAGCAAAGATAGTCCTCCTGATATCTTTACTTTATATAACTTCTCAAAGAAAAAAAAATGTACTTGCCACACAAAATTATATGGAGTAAAAAGGACTTAAATAAAAAAGCACCTTATAAAAATTGTGCAGAATATTTTAGTTGATTGCAACTTTGTCTAATAAAATCCTACAAAACATACCACCGCTAGTGGCAACAACAGCTGCCCCACTAAATAAGAAAGTGCCCTAGGCTAAGGCAACTTGTGTAGGTCAACAACCTCAGATCTCAGGACAAATGGTTGACAGCAGTGTCAGAGGCCTCACCTATATGCTAGTTTCAGCTGTGGACCTGGAGGTGCTGTTATACTGATGGGCTGACAGGAAAATGGCAGAAAACAGAGATAATAATGGCAGCAATATATTGAATAAATTAAAATGAAGCATTTTTTTCCTCCACCCTCCTAGTGTTGAGTTTTCTTTTGCTTTTTGCATAATAGTAAAAAATAAAATAGAAATTATATGAAAAATTAAATTACACTAATCTTCATAGACTACATATATAAAATATTCTGGTTTTAGTATATACAGCTGGGAATGGCATATAGCATGTAACTGAGAAATTCCTACAGTCATTAGATTTAAACAGTTTTTGAAAGAATAGATTTAATTGATTCTTCAAATTGGATTTGTGTTGATACACTTAGAGCAACACATTTCTTTATGCTTTAGGAGCACAACTGTTTTACAAATATTCACATCTCTTGCTCAGAGTGTTTTATCTAGTGTTGCAAAGTCTACTAGAACTATTCTATAGTATAGGCTATCCCAGTAAATAACATTTACTTTTAAATTACTTTAAAAATAAAGTGAAAAGATTTAGCATAAAATATTTTAAATGCACTAAAATTATTTTTAAAACACTTTTATTTTTTCCTGAAAAATGGACAAAAATATTCTTATTTTTGAGTTTGAGTTTATATGAATCTTCCAAATTTATTTTTAAGAAGGGATATTTCTCCACCTTTCTTGTATTATACAGTAGTGCTGTCCCAAAACCTGAGGTTTGTCACCTGCTGTGCAATGAGCACACACAGAGTGAAGGTATTTCCTTTTATTACACAGATACACATGTATGGATGCCTGTTCCAAGATGACACATCAAGGTCCCAAATTAATAGTTATTTATATATAAAATTTTAACATATTCAACTTCCTAATACAGATGCACTGTTACGATAGTAAATGACTGTTTAAAGTTCTCTCAATTAGTATGAGAATTAATTTATTAACAACAAAAATCAGAATTCAAGTTAAAGAGAAATAAAACTAAAACTTAAAAGACCTTCCCCCCACCCCTCCCTTCTTCCAAGGCTCAGTTTTATCCTCAATTTTTCTACCTCCTCCCCTCAAGTAGCACAGGGGGCTGAGGAATAGAGGTTGTGGTCAACTCATCACGTGTTGTCTCTGTCACTCCTTCCTCATACTCCTCCCTGACTCCAGGGTGGGGTCCCTACAATGGGATACTGTCCTTCCCAAAATTCTCCAGCGTGAGTCCTTCCCACGGGCTGCAGTTTTTCATGAACTGCTCCAGCATGGGTCCTTTCCATGGGAGGCAGTCCTTCAGGAACAGACTGCTCCAGCATGGGTCCCCCACAGGGTCACAATTCTTGCCAGCATGCCTTCTCCAACATGAGCAGGCCCATTGCCGGTCCACAAGTCCTGACAGTAGCCTGCTCCAGTGTAGGCTTCCCACAGTGTCACAGCCTCCATCAGGTGCAACCACCTGCTCTAGTGTGTGGTCCATGGGCTGCGGAGGGACATCCTGCCTGACCATAGTCTTCACCGCCAGGCTGCAAGGGAAACACTACTCTGGTTCTTGGAGCACCTACTCCCACTCCTTCTTCCCTGACCTTGGTGTCTGCAGGATTGTTTCTTTTGTATGTTCTTACTCCTTTCTCACAGTTGTTGCTGCACAGATTTTTTTTGCCCCTTCTTAAATATGTTATCCCAGAGGCACTACCATGGTTGCTGATGGGCTCAGTCTTGGCCAGTGGCAGGTCTGTCTTGGAGCTGTCTGGTATTGGCTCCACTGGACATATGGGCAGCTTCTAGCATCTTCTTATGGAAGCCAACCCTGTAGCTGCCCTGCTATCAAAACCTTGCCATGCAAATCCATTATAACACTGACAGATGCTCTTTAATCTCCTGTCCTTCCCCAAACAGGAAGGAAAAGGAATGAGTCTAAGGTCCCCTCCAGCCTAGGCCATTCTATGATTCTATGATGACTCAGACTTACATATTGGAAAAGAAAATTAAAACAGCTTTAATGAAAATAGAAATAATAAGGAAATAATAAAAATAGTGAACTGTATACATATATACAAAACCAATATCAAACCCAATTCCCCCCTTCAATAGCAATCACCACTGATGTTAAAGAGCAGGCAGCACTGGGGAAACCCTAGACTCAGTGGCACAGGGAAGCTGGATACAGGAACTGGATTCAGGAACTCGGGATTGGTATCAAAGTAAAGAGATCAGATGGAGGACAACACTGTACCTGAGGGAAGGTTGTTGTCTCTTAACACTGAAAGTTTTAGCAACTTCAGATGGCAGAAAAACATCGGGATCTGCAGAACTCACAAAAGTTCATGATGAACTAGTGTTCTTTTCCAGTAAAGTGTAAAAATTTCTTTAAGAAGAAGTGATCTTGTTAAATTCAGGTAGGAAATATTGAAAAACAGTCACTACAAGGACCCATGTCAGCAGAATTGCAAGGGAAGTATAGAGATGGCATTCAACTGTTTGCCTACTTCTATGTAAAAAAATAGTGAAGTAGAAGAATTTGTGATTATTTTAGAGATCTGATGTAACAGGCATCTGACATAAGAACAGAAGCAACATAATACTATAATAGTAGGACACAAATGTTTACAGAATTATACGGAGGAGTGATTTTTCACATTAAAGAGGTGAAATCAGGTAAACACTTTAACTGTAATTTCAAGCAACAGAGTATTCCCATAATTCAAATGAAGAATTGACTAGGCAAAGTATTAATAGTGCTATGCTACCAACTAGTCAGTCAAGAAGACTGCAATACATGTGAAATGCTAATGTAAAATGCAACAGCTAAAAGTAAAACTACAATGATAAAGGGAGACTTCAGTTACTTTCATGTGAACTCAGTAATATCCTGCTAAGGAATGATGTAGGAAATAAGTGACCAGACAACACACATGACTGCTTATTGGCATTCCTAATTAAAAAGTTCACAAGAAAAGAAACATCTCTTAATTTAGGCTTGAGCTGTACATGACATCAGATTTCAGAAAAGCCTGTTTGTAATAGTAAATTAAATAAATTTTAATATTCTTGAAGGATTAAAAGGTCCCTTCAGAATCTTCAGCAGCAATATTAAATTTTGAAAAAGAAAACTGCATCAAAGCTGGAATGGTTATTAAAAGCAGCAGCTAAAAGTTCAATGTCCTGAAGGCAACAATTGTGCGGAACAGGGAGATCTATTTTATATAGTTTCCAAAGGATTTCAACAATATCTTTCACCAGAGGGATAAGACAGAAGATAATCTGCCATGAGATGAGAGAGGTCTTCACATGGATAAATAATTGGGTAAACATGGGAAACACAAGGTGGGGGTAAACTGAGTTTTCACTGAAGTCATATCCTGGAATGACATGGTGAACCATGACGCAGCCTGTGCTGTTCAATATGTTTGTAATTGACCTGGAGATAGGGTGAACAGCAAATGACATAGCTCCCTCACTAATGAATACTGAATGATTAACAGCAGTAAAGATGAAAGTTGACTAGAGAATTTCAAACTACACTGCAATACTGTGTGACTGGACACCATAAGACAAGGGAAATTCAGTGCTGTTAAATGTAACATGGTGTACCTCGTGGAAAAAAATAATCCTAACTTTACATGGAAAAGATGAGTCTGAGCTGGCTCTTACCATTCATTAATGGAAACTATAGTGGAGAATAGAACTAGTATTTTATTACCAGCGTTTTGTGCTGTTAAATATATTCATAAATTATTGGGAAACAGGATGAATAATGGGATGCCAAGCTTTGTTAGTAACAAAAAATTATTCACATATTTAAGACTAAAATTGACTGTAAAATGTTACAGAAGACTCTCATGACAATAAAATGGTAAATGAAATTCATTGTTGATAAATATAAAATAACTTTCAAGGGGAAAAAATACCAAATGCATCCTAATTATCCACACAAAGTGATTGGCTCTAAATTAGCTATCAGTATTCCATGAGGAAATTTTGGACTCATTGTGGATAGTTTTCTAAATGTCAACTTAGTGCTGAATAGCAATTTAAAGAACATATAGAATGTTAAAATTGTCAGAAAGACAATAAAGAACAGAATGAAAAATGTGACTCTGCCGTTCTATAAATCTTCAGAAATGTTGCAGTGTGAGTGCTGCGCACTCTTCTGTGGTGCAAGGATAAGGAGAGACCCAAAAGAGGGAGGTGTTGGCAATTCCATGAGTAGACAAAGAATGAATGGCTTTGGAAACTGAGTAGGAAGAGAATTAAACTCTTTCCTTATCTTGCACCAGGCTTGAGTAATTGGACAAGATAGATGTGGAGGTTTGTGATTACCTGCTCAGATAAGGTCCAACAACAGCAGCATCTGAGTGACGTTTGGGGCAGACAGAGGTCTAACAGCTCAATGTCATTTCAGCAAAGGCGGGATAATATTGCTTATCTGGAGGCTTGTGGTTACATGCTCAGACATGGTCCACAATAATGGCAACTGAATGGCTTCTGAGGAGCAGCAGAGTCCTCACAGTTGGAGTATTATTTCAGTTGAAATCAAAAGAGCAATCCTGAAAAAAGCCTCTGAACTGAATTTTGGCCTCGCTCTGCCCTCTTCCTCTCCCTGCCTTTTCTTTTGTGGCAATACCACAAGCTTTGTTTGACATATGACTCAGTCCCACCCCGTCAACAGTATAAATCTGATCCCTTGTCAATATATTGGTGGTGAGGAGCCACTGACTTCAGCTGCTGGATGGATCAACATGTCTGATTCATTCTCCTTTTCCCATGAGTAGGGATCCCTCTTTTGGTAAGAAATTGCACCTCCGCCACTTTGCAGATGATAATCAAATGAATACCTTAATTGATTGTTTATATACCTTGACTAATTTTGGCTTGCTTTAGAATATTTGGTTCTAATGCAGTAAGTGTATTTATCAAAGACTATTCCAAATATATCTGTTGCTTTAATAAATTATCTATCTCTTCAACTGTGTGAAACTGTTTGGTAAAAGTTTTTTGTTGTACTCTGACAAGTGAGTCGGCTCTTACCAGTGAAAATCCTTAGCAGGATTCTGACAGGCAAACGTTAACTCTGGTGAGCGGTTACACATATTTTTTCAACTTCGCAAAACTGTTTGGGTGAAAGTCCCTGTGTAAGTCTGGAAAAGGGAAGTTGAGCATAATTCTTTAGTCATAAACCATTGAAAAAGTCTGAGACTAAGACTGGATCCAGCCACACCTAGATTTCTCTCTGAGAAGGAGTTTAGAAAGCAAGGGTGCCCTTTCCAAACATCCTGACTAAATAGGAGCTCTTCCCTCAGCCATATGCTAGGCTCGTATCACAGAATCATAGAATCATTAAGGCTGGAAAAGACTTCTAAGATGATCTAGTCCAATAGTCAACCCAACACTACCATGACCACTAAACTATATCCTGAAGTGCCATGTTTACACATTTGATGCAACAGATGGTGAGGACAGTGAGAATACTGGGACAGCTACCAACAAGAGGTTAATTAAAGATCTTTAAGGATGCTCTAAGGATGCCAGATATTTAAGGATGTTTTAAGGGTGCTTTAAGGATGGCAGATGTTTAAGTATGTTTCCCATAGTGAATGAGAGCTCTCAAGAGGTAAGAAATCAGTTCCCCAGTGGTAAGAAATCAGGCAAGGAAGGGAAGTGACCAACAAGATCTCACCACTGTCGAGTACAGCCACAACTTGAGTTTAGTTTTGGATGCTGCAGTATAAGGTGCTGGAGTGGGTTCAGAGAAGAGCAACGAAGCTGGTGAGTCTTTTGGAGAATATGTTTTATCTGAAGCAGCTGAGAGATCTAGGATTGTTTAGTCTGGAGAAGAGAAGGCTGAGAAGATACTTCATTGCTCTCTGCAACTACCTGAAAAGAAGTTGTAGTGAGGTGGGTGTTGGTCTCTTTTCCTAAGTTACCAGCAATAGGACAAGAGGAAATGAGCTCAAATTGCACTGGGGAAGGTTTAGATTAGATACTAGGAACAATTTCTTTACTGAACAAGTGGTGAAACATTGGAACAGGCTGCCCGGGGAAGTGATGGAGTTGCCATCCCTGGAGCTGTTCAAGAAATGTATAGATGCAGCACTTCAGGATATAGTTTAGTGGTCACGGTAATGTTGAGTTGTTATGTCAATGTGCCAGAGGGACAGGATGTCCTCCAGAGGGACCTGGAGAAGCTGGAAAAGCGAGATCATGTGAACCTCATGAGGTTCAACAAGGCCAAGTGCAAGGTCCTGCACTGAGGTTGGAGCAATCCTGATTAACAATACAGGCTGGGGGATGCTTCGGTAGAGAAGATGCCTGAAGAGAAGAACTTGGGGGTACTGGTGGACAAAAACCTAGACAAAAACCTGGACGTGAGCCACCAATGCATGCTTGCAGCCCAGAAAGCCAGTTGTATCCTGGGCAGAGATAATTCTGTCTCTCTACTCTGCTCTGGTGAGATCTCACTTGGAATAATGTGTCAAGCTCTGCAGCCCTCAGCACAGTAAAGATGTGGACCTATTGAAGCAGGTCCAGAGGAGGGGCACAAAAATGATAAGGAGGCTGGAGCACCTCTCCTACAAGGACAGACTGAGAGAGTTGGGGTTGTTCAGGCTGGAGAATACTCTGAGGAAACCTCATGGTGGTCTTCCAGTACCTGAAGGAGGCTTACAGGAAAGCAGGAGAGGGACTGCTTACAAAGGCATGAAGCAATGGGACTAGGTGCAATAGTTTTAAATTAAAAGAGGGTTGATTTAGACTGGTTATAAGGAAGAATTTTTTTACAATGAGGATGGTGAAACACTGTAACAGGTTGCCCAGAGAGGTGGTGGAGTCCCCATCCCTGAAGACATTCAAAGCCAGCATTGATGGGACTCTGAGCAATCTGATCTAGTTAAAGTTGTGCCTCCTAACTGCAGGGGAGTTGGACTAGACCACCTCTAGAGATGTCTTCCAAGCCAACACATTCTATGATTCTATGATTGATTCTATGATTCTGTGATGCAAATGAGATCTATAAAATCACCAATGTAATCGAGAAGTTGCTTTTCATTTTTTTCATAATATTATGAAGAAGACATAAGCCGAGAGTGAGGCAGTAAGACAAGTCCTGGAAGAAAGTCCTATTGTGGACTTGTAATTGCAGCATTAATTTCAGGATATTCCTCTAATGTTGACTCCTAGAAATCAGGAAGGTACTGGTGGGAAGTATATTTACCTTGTTTCCAGTAACATTTTCCCTAAAACTTACCACTGATCAGCATCAGAAACAAAACACTGAGCTAAATAGGTTTTTGGTCTAATCTAGTCCACCTGTCACACACTATTTTACTAAATTTAGGTTTGAGACAGTATTACACAGAAATATACACATAAGGATTTCTTTTAAAGATAAAAAAGCAAACTTTTAATTTTATTGTTTCTGCACACATAACTTAATTTGGCATTTCTCAGTAAAGATATTATAGATTTGAAATATTTTTTCCTACTTTTAGACTTCAATAATATGAAGGAATGGGTGGAATGGTCATATTTTCTGTCATTATTTTGCTTTGAACAAATCAGAATACCACAAAATTCTCAGGTGGAGGATATGTCTTTAGAGGAGTTGCCTACATGCTTCAGTTGAAGATTATCTTTAAATACTTCATTATGTTTTATATAGATATAGATACAAATAGCATAAGTATAGGCAGATAAATAATTTATTTACTATTGACACTAGATTTGGGTTTTTTTTCTGAAGTATTCTACCATCTTGCAAAATGACAAGTTTTCACTTTTCTGAAGTTTAAACCTGAATCCAGATGTCACATTGAGTTTTTGGTGATATTTGGATTTGTGCCTCAAGACTCTGTCTAACTAGGTCAGGCTCAGCACATAGCCGATTCATTTCATGAACCTGTATTTTTATGTTCCTAAAATGTTTAATTTAATTTTAAATCTCAGCTTTCGTTTATTTATTGTTTCCTTTAATAGTATTCTTCTCATCTTTCATTTTAAAACTCCATAAGTGAAGAGTTGTAATAAATTAAACAGATATTTCATAAGAATTTGGCTGGCTGGTGATTGTATCATTCAAAATGCAGTGTAATAGGCTCTGAATTATTTTTTGTCACAAATGATGTTAGATAGATGCTGAGTAAGCACCACCAGGAAATTTTTATTATCCTTCTTTTATCCTTCTTCTGCTACAGGTGTCTTGAGCTAGTCAGGGCAAAAATACAGTATCAGAAAGCTATTGGTAGTTTATATGTACTTGTTTTTTGGTCACAAAGACATGTTTAAAAAGTTAATGTCCAAGCATTTCAGTGAGTTATCCAGCAAGGTTTAATGTTAAACAATCTCTTGCCACTTGCTGTTTTACTGTAATTTTTTGAGAGTTAAACTACCAGGAAATTTAAATTCTGACTCAAGATTAAAAGCCATCAGAGTTACTCCATAAAAAATGAAAACTTCAGCAGGTTGTTATAGAATCACGATCTCATACTGAACTGCTCGTCATTGCTGATGCACTTTAAATGGTTTAGTGAAGACAAAATAATACTGAAAAAAATCACAAATTTACCTTCAGTAGCATACTTTTCACCTCAAATCATGTACAATGAGCTTTACCTATACTCATTTTCCCTCAGTAGTCCACAAGTCCTGCATGTGCCTGTCTTTGAGGATCCTAAGATCTCCACATACAATAGCCACTACTCTGGGAGAAATGGTCAAATTCTAGATTGCTGCAGTGAATCAAGAGACAATGTTAAATATAGCTGCTATTGATGAACTGATGGTGGAGAAACACAAGAGGACAAAGTTTTAACTCGTTGGATCACAGGAAGTTATGTCCTCATTTAGAAAGATTATTGTGTTGAGTTTTGGCCCCATAGTTCAAGAAGGATGCAGAGAACTGGAGAGGGACTGGAGATAGCTACCACGATGATTAGGGGCCTCATGGATTAGGAAGACAAGTCTGGGGTCGGTTAGTTCAGTAAAGAAGAGTGTAAGGGAAGGTCCAGTAAGGGTCACTAGGTGCTCAAAGGACAATAACAGAAAGCAGAGGCAGTCTTTTATAAGTAGCATTAAAGCTAGCAGTAGCCACTGTAGTATGGAGTAGTGGCTAAACATTAAAGCTTTGAAGGCTGAAATTAGTTATTATCAAAAAAAAACCCCCCAAAAATAAACAATTCTGACTGCAGTGTAGCCCTGAAGTACTTACTAAGAGAGGTGATGACATCTCTGTCTTTGAGGATAAAACCACAAATGACCTCATCTTGTTTTGACAACAATCAACAATCTGCTGCATTTCTTTAATTCTGTGTCCTGTGAAATATCTACTGCATCAAAACCTGCTCATCACGGAGATGAATGGTAACACCATAGTTTAGATACTTGTAATTGTACTGTGACTCAGCAAAGAGTAAACCCCATCAAAATACTTGTAGTGAAGGAAATTTCTTTGTTTGCAGAAGATGCTCACAAAATGCTGCACTTTTCAACCTCATTGCTTTCTAGAGAAGTAAATATTGCTGTAGTAGGTGAAGGCCACTGCCTCAACTGGCCTGAATTCTCAAAGACAACAGAATCTTCATCCTTTGCTCTCAGCCATAAAGGCAGAATAGGCATCTAATTGTTTATTGCAAAACTATATGGTGTCAAGTTGAGGGAGTCAACTGAAAAGGTACCTTGACAAAAAACAAAGCAATAGCCAAAAGAAACCCAAATGAATAAACATTAAACTCTTGAAGCAACACGTTCTAAAGGACCTTTCCTTGGAACTTATCAATGTATAACCTATGCCAGCTTAAACAGAACAGAATGTTTGTTATTCACAAAGGTGAATTCCAGATATAACTGCATCCTTTTCAGCAGTTGGACTTTTGGGGCCTAATTCCCCTTTTAGTTAAATCAATATAAATGAAAAATTACTGCAGAAGTTATTCCTTCATTTCCACTGAAATGGAAAACATTGTGTTTGAAGGTCACATTGTAGTCACATTTTACAGTTTTTGGAAATAGACTTTTTCAGGCGTTTTCCAGCTATTGGAAAATGTTTCACAGTTCATGAGGAATAACAATAACCAGGAGCAATAACAGTTGCTATAAAAAGGGTGAAAAATGGACCAAATTAGTCTAAAAAGAAAAGAACACAAAGATAATCTCATGACATTAAATGGTGAGTTGTAAACAAGTGGGTGATACAATCAGAAATCAGTGGACCAAAACTGATATTTCAGCAACAGGCTATTCAAAGAATAAAGAAAGGGATGATGTGCTATTATCCTCTCTTGTTCCTCCAGTGTGCTCTCTGAAAACAGTGAGGTATCTGCTCACATTTGCATTTATACTAAGGAATATCTAGCCACTCACAATTCTGTGTTTATTTCATTACCATTCATTTAGATGTGGATTCAGTCTGCTCCTCTGTCTAAGAATATGACTTTGCAGAAAGACATTTAGAAATGGAAGATGTAAAGCCTTCATTGCCTAGTGCAGCAGGATTCAGAAATTTACATTGCTCACTCAGGCCATGGAATGCAATTTGCTAAGGGTCTTTCACGTCACCATGGAAATGCCAAGCTCCTGGTTGTCAGTGGAGCTTCTGTACAACCCAGGTCCAAAAGAGGCATAAAATATGCCAGGGGAACTTTATAATTTCTCGATTAAGGTCGTTGTTGAACTGAGATTTTTAAAACAATATTTTTTTTCAATTTGGTGATTACATTTTGCTTAGCCCTCCTTTATGTTTCTCTGTCTTTTTAAAAATTTGTTTTTTAAAAAAAATCCCAAATCTGGAATGATAGACTCAAAATCTTCAGTGGAATTAGGCTAAAACCTTTATTCTCTCATTTCTTTACCTGCAGAGTAGGAATCTTTGTTCTCTCATGTTGGAAGAATGTTTCAAGAGGTGGTACAGGTGCATTGACAAACAGCTAATGAATACATTTTCTAAGAACAATTATTAATATATAGTAATATTCTTTTAAAGTAGTGTGGTCTTGCCCATATATTTAGGTTAACAGTGTCAGACAAATTTAAAACTGTTTCATATAGAACAACTGGGGTTTGTTCCTTTTTGACATTGTTTTCATTAAATGAACATTTTTCTCTCTTGTTTATTAAAAGTGTTTTCTCCCCACTGGGTGCTGGTAATTTTCCAAAACAATCAAGAACATTTTCAGGAGAATATGTGAGGTGATCTGTGCTCAAAATACAGCAAAATGGAAGATATACAAGCCAGAATTAGAAAAAAAAAATTACTATCTAACTGTTTTGTTGTAATAACTATGAGTTACATGGGGAAAACCAAAAAGAAATAAAACAGAGCTTTATTCTAAAGAGGGCTGATTTCTTTAAACACAGAAACTAGTAATAAGTGGGTTTTTAAAAAAGAAAATAAAAGAGCTTTATTTGCTGGGTAAGTGTGTTCACTTTTTCAACGTCTTTAGACGAACCACAATCCCAAATCAAATATTGTCATGCATTATTAAATTAAGTCAATTATGTGTCAAACTGATGACGCTATGTATGAAATTTGTGCTGATAGAGACTGCATTTTTAGAGGGCAGTCAACATATTAAATACTAAAATGAGGTAATACATTTTTCTGCTTGCAGATCCCTTTGTAATTCACTGGGATACAGGATATAGAAGTTCCCACATGCCAGATGCAACCCTAATATTTTACAGGGAATTGTAGTGATAAAAAAATCGGAGGACTAGAGGAAATACAAATCCATTATCAACTTTAGACATCAGGCTGTGTTGGCAATTTTTAATTCTTCTGAAGTTTAATCCACTTCTGTTTTTAATTTACTTTCAGTTTGCCCTGCCCCACGTGAGAGCCTTCTGGCAACCATATGCTATTACTACAAAACAAAAAAAAAGGCTAAGAAAAACTAGAAAACCAGTAGCTCTTCTCTCAGAACTCCAGAGCCTGTTTAGTATCTTGTACATGCTTACCAGGTGCTTACTCATAACTTTGAGAGGCTAGCTAAGTGGCAGCTTTTTTGATTCTCACCTTATGTTGCAACTCATCATCTGTGCAGGGATTGTTTGGAATGCTCCGATTTTTCAGTCCATCAAACTCCACGCTCATTAGAGTAAGTTGACAAAAACATCTCAAAAAACAAAGAGAAAAACCGACAAAGTTGTAAAATGCTTGGACTATTGTTTTTTTGCTTTTTGGTTTTTTAAAAAAAGTAAAAGGTCAAACTTTCAGCCATATGGTAAAATCTTACCTAATAGTGTCCTGAAAATAATCTTTGTGAAGGATAAACTAGCCTTTCACATGTTGTAATTACTGTGCTACATACATGCAGAAAACTCCTCTATATATATTATGGGGCTAAGTCTGTTACATATGATTCATGTAAACCATTGCTTGGAAATGCAGAGATCCACAATGTTATGATTTCCCCCGTAGCTAAGGCTTGCTTCCTAAAATATTCCCTCTGTGGTGTATTGTCCATTACTTCTATTGTTTAATGCCTGTTTGATATAATTTGCCAAGGGATTATCTCTCCTCTCCTCTCCTCTCCTCTCCTCTCCTCTCCTCTCCTCTCCTCCATTTTTTAAATTCCTTTTCTTTCCTTTTATCTTCTTTCCTCTTTTTTTTGTTCAGTCAGGATTATGAATTGTGTAAAAAATCTGTTTAGAATAAATATACATTACAAATTCAACTCTTCTTTACACCCACTTGAATATAAAAAAATACACACCGATGATGCTGAATTTGTGTGAGTAGAAATGATAGAATCTGACCCAAAATAACTAAAAATAACAGCAACTGCTAATATTATACAGAGGTTAAAATACATCTAAGGTTTACAGAAGTCCTGGACAAGAGTAAGTAAATTAGGTTTGTTTTGCTCATTTGGGAATAGAAACAGATTTTCCAGATGATTTTTGCAAGTTTTTACAGTAAGTCATGGACAGTGATGGAAAATGCAATACAGAGCCAGCCAGCTTTTAACTTTAAGCCCTAGACAAAGCGTATTTCTTGTCTTACTTGATAGTTGATTTTCAGAGGCATAGTGGAAGCTGTAACTCTTTTTCTTAAGGTTTATATATATTGCCTGGGATTGAAACTTTTTTTCTAAATATTGAAATTTAAGTGCATATTTTTTAACATTGCATTTGTCTTCCTTTTCAACATACACGTATCACAAGGTTATTGCCAGTTGTCTCTGAACAGCCAAGTTGGCAGTGTGCTTACTTTTTGTTTGGACTCCAAGCTGAGAAAAGGCATGTTGCACCACAAGCATGCTTCCTGATTTCCTGGGAAGACAGCCGGACTTGCAGACTGAAATTATTCCTTTACAATTGCTACTCAGAGATGATGTACGGAATATGCCACTAGAGAGTCTGCCTTTAATTTGGTCCTAAAAATCAACAATCCATCAGTAAGCTGATTTTTGGGAGAGGAACTAGTGGTAGCACTCCTTCTGCCAGACATATGGGAGGAAGAACACAATTTCCCACAAGTCTGGAAACATAAAGGGAAAAGTAAATATAAATTATTTTAAAATTATTTCATCAATCAATTGCAAAATTAGGACAGGACAACATGACTTTTTAACAGAGGACAATGCATTTGTTCCTTTTTTATTTTATCAGTCTGACTTGAAATTAGAAACCAAAACCCAATTATATTACTGGTGCTTTCAGACAGGGTTGACAGACAGTATGTTGTCCACTTGTAGAAAATTACTGCTACTGCCTAAGTGAACAGAAACTCAAGTGCCCTCCAGATATAAACAGGCAAATTAAAGAATTTTAAAACAGTGGTCTAGATACTGGTTTTAGATCATATTAATCTGATGTAATGAGGCCTACTCAAAACCAGCAGAAAAGATTTAACCTTATTAGGACAATTCCTTGATAAATTGCACTGTTTTGAATTGCAAATGATGGTGTTAAAATGAAGAGTGACTTCAAACAATGTAGTGAAAGACTGTTAGCAAAATGAAAGCTCAGTAAATGGTTCCATTCTCTGTTGCTATAGTTCTATATGCAGACGATAGATTTATAGGGGAAGAATACTTCTAGTCCTCTTAATAGAGTTAGTGATCAGAAAGATTGTATACTAATGAAGTAAATTCATTTATTTTAATTTGGTGAGAAAAATATTTTTTCCTCTGTCAAGAATTATTTCTTATCTCTTTCTACATTGGGATTTTTTTTTTTTTGCAGTTTGAGAGGTAAACACAGCTTTACAAGTAGACTTTAAAAATTAGACTTTTGCAGGTTTTTATGTTAGAGAAATAGCTTAAAAATACCAGAGTTGTTAATCACTGTTAAATGACTCAGGTAACGTCGCATGGCCACGAGCTACTAAGCAGTGAACTGCTTTAATTGCCCCCTTGCACCAACTAGAAACTTTTTATGAGTGTGTGTGTTCAGAAGAACCAGTTCTACAAAGCAATTAAATAGTTACTGGAACTTCATATTGCAACTACTTCTATTTTCAATATAAGTTATATGATGTTTCAAAATGTTAATCCTTTCTTTTCCCTTTCACACTTTGGAACTGTTCTCTTCCTATACTTCATGCATTTTAAAATTTTTATTTTTTCTTATACTCACCTTTATGCTCTGAAAGTGCGGAAGAGTTGTTTTCTTCCCCTGGATTGCTAGAAAGAATAATGCATTAAATAAACGCACCGATCTAGATCGGTTTGCAATGCAAATAGTGATGTTGTATAACTAGTTGATATTATTTTAATAGCCACATGATATCTGGATCTCTCTGAAGACCCTTTAGAGAACTACTGCTTTTCAAAAGTAATTTTGTCTACTTGCTTAGAGGTTTCTCTTTCTTTACAGCCATTCCCTGCAGGCTGTTTTGCTCAGCACTGTGCTTTTTCATGTAGCTTTGAAGGGCCAATACACATAAATTGGCAAAACTCCGTTTAAGGGAAAAAGTGAAAATCAGAGTCAGGATTAAGGGGAAAAAATGACAATCATGTCTGTTGCATTGAAAATGTACTCACTGCTTTCCTGTGATATCTTCTGAATGAATTGTCCTTCCTCCTACTCTTTTCTCTCCTACCTGAAATGCTTCCTTAAAGTTCTTCCATAAAGTGTTCCATTTTAATTGTACTTGCTCTGCCTTGTAAAACATTATTTAGCACAGCTCCATAGAGGGACAAGCTTCTGTAGCATATGGCACAACTGTGCTTTGGCAAAGTTGTTCTGACATACTTCTGCTTCCTCAGCAATGATTCAAGTTTGGAGCCATTCAATTCTGTCTCTAAACTTCTGAGTTCCTTTGCCAAAAACACAAGACACGTTTGTGGAAGTGACATCCTCCTTACCTTTTCATCTGGTCTTTTGGAACACTAATGCTTTTATTGGTGAAACATGTTTTAGTCCTAGGTTAATGTGAGATGTCGGAAGCTAAAATTTTAACACCCATTGGTAGGCAAAAAATGTGCAGATGTTTCTTCAAAATGACTGCGTAAATATATTTGATTTAGTTCTGTCTAAAAGATAAGAAAAACTACTTGCACAGTTATTCAATAGCGTATGTGGCAGTGACATGTAAATTATATTAATTGATCAACCTCCCATAGCAACAGTTAATTTTTTTCTAGTCAAGACAAAGTCAACTGTACTTGGATTAAACTAATTTTAATCCTTCATTAACAAGATAACTTAGGTATAAACTCATGAAAATTCACAAAATCCCCCAATAAGGACAGATACAAAAAATAAAGGATCTGAAATTTTCATGCCAAATTAAATTTGAACACTTGGGTTCAGTTATATTGCTCATTGCACAGTTATTTATATTACTCAGAGAGACGACCTCTGAGCTATCTCTATATTTCTCCTCGCTCCTGATAAGGATGTTGTAGATGAAGGAAAGGCTCTGGATGTAGTCTACCTTGACTTTAGTAAGGCATTCAACACTGTTGCCCACAGCATTCTACTAGAGAAATTGTCTGCTCTTGGCTTGGATGGGCATACGCTTCTCTGGGTGAAAAACTGGTTGGATGGCTGAGTCCAAAGAGTTGTGGTCAGTGGAGTTAAATCCAGTTGGTGGCCAGTCACAAGTGGTGTCCTCCAGGGCTCAGTGCTGGGGCCACTCCTGTTTAATATATTTATTAAAAATTTGGACCAGGGGATAGAGTTCACCCTCAGTAAGTTTGCAGATGACATCAAGCTGAGTGGAAGCGTTGATCTGCTTGAGGGCAGAGAGGCTCTCCAGAGGGATCTGGATAGGCTGGATCACTGGGCCACGGCCAACATCATGAAATTCAGTAAGTTCAAATGTCACTTTGGTTGTTGTCCCCCAGAAGCGCTACAGGCTTGGAGAGGAGTGGCTGGAGAGTTGCCAGGCAGAGAGGAATCTGGGGGTGTTGATGGACAGCCAGTCCATCAGCGAGGTGTTTAAGAGACAGGTGGATGTTGTGTTGGGGGAAATTGTTTAGTAGGCTGATAGGGCTTGGACAAAGGCTGGACTCAATGATCTTCTAGGTCTCTTCCAGATTATATGATTCTATGATTTCGGGATTTTTTTATTGTTTTTTTTTGGGGGGGAGGACAAGGGGACATTTCTACTAGAACTGAGTAATCATATATTTGTGTAGCTTGAATTTAAGGGGGGGGGGAGGACAAGGGGACATTTCTATTAGAACTGCGTAATCATATATTTGTGTAGCTTGAATTTAAGATTGGGTCGTATTGTCCTTCCTAAGAATTATTTCAGATTTTCCACAACTGCAGGGGCATATGCTTTAGCATATCTGGGTACTAACACTTTGGAACTTTAGCATACATCCTTTTGATAGGCAGCAAATTGTTTCTATTTCAGGGAGAAAAATTACTGAAGGAAACTTCTGTCTTTGTTGAGATCCAGGGAGTTTAGCTTAGCCTGTTGTGGGCTCCAGAGGTGTCTGGTGCACTGAAAGATTTGTAGAATCTTTCCTTAGTACATATAATGTGTGTCCATTTTGTGATAATAGGGTTAGTTCAGTCTAGCTTTTGTTTGGTTTTTTTTTGTCACGTTTTTCTTGTTTGGTTGGTTGGTTGGTTTGTGTATTTGTTCATTTGTGGGGTTTTTTGTTTTCTTCTTGGTTGTATTTATTTTGTTGTTCTTTTTTAATTCTTTAAATTATTCATTACACTGGCAAGTATTATTCAGTAAAAATGCAGAAGCATTTTCTGGTGTAAAGACTGTCACTTTAAAATAACTTTGGTCATGAAGAAGGCTAGTGCCCTCCTCCCCCCATCCCTTTAATCGAATTCAAACATATGCCTGAACTTAGCTCAAACTTTCCAAAGTCATTCCTATCTGGGCATAAACTAAGTAAGAAAACTTCCTTACCAAAAGAAAATGTTTAATAGTTCGTTCTAAGTGAATCCAGGAGGTTACAATGAAACCTGAGCTGAGTGAACTGCTACTGCAAAACCTCAAATGGTGGAAACCAAGCCTCACTTTTTGAACAGAAATATCAAAGCAGCTGGGTTTCACTTGAACAGTTTTAAATCCTTTTGGCAAAACTTCTTGTATTCTGTATATTGGCTCCCGCATGTGCTCATATATATCCTGTTTCTGAGCAGTGAGTATATTTTTTCCCTCTGTACAGAACAACTTAAAAACCCAAGAATGTAGATTCTGAATTACGACATTCTGAGATTTCATCTACATGGTGGGTAGGATGGCTGATGATCTCAGAACCATGAATTCATACTCACCCTACCCTGTGTTCAGAAAAACTTGAAAGTTAGATGTATGTCAGTTGTCTGCTTTCATCTGAAGTCCAGCCCACTGTCATCTGGTCACCAGCTTTATTGCTCTTCATGTTCTGGGCAACTAAAACTCAGCCTGCAGATGTAGCCCTGTGGAAGACAAGGTTGGGTGTAGGAGGACCACTGTCAGGGCCTTTCATGATCAGGGATGAACCTAAAGGTGTCTCACTGCCCTCTTTAGGGAACAATGTTCTCTGAAAACTGTTTTCCACACAGTCTTCTGTCAAGAAAGTGTGGTTTTGATAAGCAGCAGCTTAATCTTCCATTTAAATATTATGATCTGCCAGTGTACAGCACCTCTAATTTAACTTTTATTTGATAGTCCTTTCTGTGATTCACGGAGTAAATACTGATTGCCAAAATTATGTGAATGCCCATCTGATGTTCACAAGAATATTCTGTGCTGAGGACACCTCTGGATTTATAGTTGCAAAAGACCCCTGGCATTAAGACGTAGAGGTGAATTTATAGGCTGTTAAGTCATGCGTGAATTTTCACTCTTATAGTTAGCTTTTCTTCTGACGAAAAATGTAAATATTCCAGGTAATGAAATGTTTTCTTTATTTCACCTATGTCTTCTTCATGGCCTTCATAAATTTCATGGTCAGTAAAATTTTCCTGTTGGTTAAGCTTACTTTTGACTTTTCTTGCTACTCTTTATTTCTCTTTAGCTCCTCTAGTCCTTTTCTAAATCCCTTTCTCTTTTTTAAATATTTTTTCTTTTTCTCTTCCATTTTCTCTACAAAGTATTTATTCACAAAAACCTTTTTACTTAATAGTTACTGGCTGGAGAAAGGCTTGTTTAGTTGGTTTATTTGTTTTGGTTTAGTTTTAATGTTTGCAAGCAGAGAAAAGAGAGATGTTTCTCCAACACTGGACAATTTTTTGATTCATCTGGACAGGGTGCTGGGTCATTTTGTCTAGACTGCTCTTTTGTCAAGAAAGGTTGGACTAGGTGATCCTTGAGGTTCCTTCCAATATGGTATTCTATGATCCCATGGTGTCTTCTTTGAGAATCTTTTCACTAAGTCCCAGTAATTTTCTTCTTATTGTCTGTATCCTAAACATATGCTTATAATTCAAATGTCAGCAATATTAAAATTTTACCTGACCTTAAATTCCTAAGAGAGCCTGAACCGTTATAAAACCAGAGGTCAACAGAACTGCTGATGATGATTTTGATGACAGCACAGTTTCATCTAATTCATTAGATGACATTTCATTTGGTAAAGGACAGACATGTGAGTAAGAGAAAAAGACATAAGAGAGAATAAGGAGGTGGAGTTACGATATGTTCCATATGATGAGAATAGCCATGATCCTCATTCACTTCAGGAAATCTAACCTCTTTGTGTTCAAAGCTCTGCTCTTGCCTAATAGAAGGAAGTGCACAGAAGTAAATGTGCTCACCACCTGGGCAAGTTATATATGGTTACGGACCATATTTGCACTATCCCTCCAACATGTGGAAACAAGGTATGGGAAAAGCAGATGCCCTTGGAGCTCCAAGAGATATATCAGTTTAAGTTCAAGTTTTCTGCCTTAGTACATGTTGTGAGCACTCTGGGAAGCGTTCAGAATATGAGAACTCAGAAATAGCTGCAAACTTCAGAGTTGCTGGTAAGTCTCTGTACATCAGACTGGGCTGATAGGAACAGAATGATACAGCTTGTTCTCCATATAACCAACTACTTTTCTACTGGGTGTGAGTGACAGTGATGCAGAAGTTAATTCAGATTCAAGCTGTGAATGAGGAGTGTTGTTGAGGTTTGAACTAGTTTGAGACTTGTACTGTTAGCTACCTGTACACCAAGGAACATCTTTTTGAAGTGTACTACATCTATTTCAAATTCAGGGGAAAAAATCTTCAGAACTGAGAATGCCCAAACTTAAACCTGTCAAAAGTACTCTGGATTTTTCAGAATCTGATAATCAAAGGTTCCTGTTCAATAAGAAAGATTCATTTATCTTTCTTTGCCAATGGAAAGGTATTGTATCTTAGTATTTTTCTGAAATGTTACTGGGGACTCTTTGGGGGGAAAAAAAAAAAAAAATAAAAAAATTTCCTGACAGTAAAGCCAAGTAAAAGTTATCTTAAGACATTTTAGGGAACCTCTGGAAAGGGACTTATAGATAGGAGTCCATTCTGAAAATCATGCTCACCTCTATTAAGTGAAAGTGATAAAAAATGAAAAGTTAGGATTGTCTTGTTCCTCTTGCTCTACGATACAGCAGTGTCACAGATCATACTGGATACAGAGAAAGGTAATTTTCTACATCAGATAGTCCTTGTCATTCTCCAGAAAGTTTCATATGTTCTTGTTCTTCTGCCTTTGAGATTTTTTTTTCCATGATATTTTGCCATAAGAGCTTAATTTTTGCTTTTGAAATAGCTGTACACTTAAAGTTACCTAGCTATTAGTTGAAGGGTAGGGAAGCAAAAGATGGTGATTGGTGGAAAAGAAAAGATTACCCAAAGTTATGTGAAGCTTGCTATTGAATAATAAGTAAGATAGAATCTTCTCCTTAATACATTATTTGAGAAATTTGTAAAAAGAACTACATCAAAAGCAACAGTCCACAGCATTAATATAATAAATAGACACAAAAAGTCTACCTATAATTCAATCATCATGCCATTTATCATGAAAAGCAAATATACCTTCCATTACAACAGTGTATATGTAGTAAGTATCCACGGAATTCTATATACCTTGTACGATATATTTCCCACCCAATTGATGGATTTAAGGTAATTTTGGTCCTAAATATATACTATACAACACATTCATCACATTCATTCCCTTGTGCCATGTTCCCATTTTTGTGTTTTGTGATCATTTACTGTTTTAACTTTTAAAATTTGTGGCACTATGGTATTCTTTTGTCCTGTTTGTTTGTAGCTGCAAATCCTAAGTGGAAATAAAAGTAGAGGCCCACTGCAGGATACAACTCATGGCCTGAGTTCCATTTCAGCTGAACCTTGTACCTTTAGAGAACTTGTTAGAAGATGAATGAATAGGAAATACAGTGATTTGTAAGCTGTGTTATGGGGCCAATTGCTAGAAGAAAGCATTTCAATATTTTATTGCCAGGAGGTAAAATTCAAGGGCCACTACAAGCCTTGTGTAAGACATACATTTTAAAATCAAGCAGGACATGATACTTTTTGGGCAATGATAGCACACAAGATGAACCTTGCAGATGGATCAGGAAAAAAAATCCATACGAGAAAGTTGCTCAGAGAGCAACAGAACTGTAGACTATAGAAATTCATTAAAATATAATTCTTGTCTTCTAGAATATGTAGAACAGTGAATAAATGAACTAAACTGAGGTACACCTGCAATACTAAACTTTAAAGAATTATTGGTGTTATGAACTCATGTCACTAGTTTTTTGTAGTTCCTTTCTTGCCAATATCTTAAAAGACTTAAATTTTCCTTTGAATAAATGTCAGATTGGTCATGTGGAGCCTTTGAGTTGTGAGAGTAGATGAGGATTTTTTAAGATCTAACTCAAGAGAAAACATGGTGCCATATGAAACCCCTTCTGCTGTTACCTCCTTTGGTGTTTAGGTCCATGAGGAAGCAAAACAAAACAGTGGGCAAAAAAGTCCCAGTTAGCTCAGTCGGTTGAGCATGGCGCTGACAACCCCAAGGGTAAGGGTTCGATTCCCGCTCCGTCCCCATGTGTTGCCTGGTTTAGTTGAGAGGTGGCGTCCCTGGCCACGACAGGGAGATTGGATTAAATGGTCCCTTCCAGCCTAGGCCATCCTATGATTCTATGATTTAAAAGTGTATTTGGAGCCTAAATGAAGTCATAAAGAGACTCCCTGGTACCAGCCAGGATCACTGTGTTACACAGACTCATTAAGCTGTTACAGTCTGTGAGTAGATCACCTCGGCTTTCCCCATGCTTGCTTCCCCCTCACCCCCACAATGTGAGGGAAACACATTCTTGTCATAAGCCTGTCTGCTAACTCTCCAGCACTAAATTTTACTGACCTCCATTCTTTGATTTCATTGCAACATCCAACTTGTTCTAAGATTGAAAGAAATAAGTATAGGTACAACGGCTTCCATCCTCACCCAATACACCATGAAATATCAAAGCTAAATTGAAAATCTTAAAGAATCTGGGCCCTATGCTACTATGTAAAATGTCTCCTTGTGATAGTGTAAAAACTCAGTGACTTCTGAGGAATTCTAAAATGCATGTGGGTAAGTGGTGTGGGATAAGGAGCCTTTTTTACCATGAGAACAAGGGAGATGGACTAGATGACCTTTAAAGATCCCTTCCAACCCAATATATTCTACAATTCTGCGATAATATTGTTTATTTTCTGTTATGCAGTGACAGTATTGCTGGTCTCCTGATGTCTGAGGTATCAAAGCACAGGAATCCTGGGAAAACTCCCCTGCTCTCAGAAATGGAATGAAAACTATTTTGTGAAGAAACCTTAGGAAGGACGAATATCTTAGCTACCTATATATCTACCCTTAAATATCACCTTCATTAACTGAGCATATTACATGAAGTGTTTCAATTTGTTCTTTAGGTAGGAAAGAAAAATAACAGTATATATTAAGCATCTACTTCTTTAAATGAAAAATTGACAGTATTTTCAGAAAAAAATGGGGAAAAATCATCTTACATTGATGAAATTTCAAGCCTTTAATTCCCACCTCATTACATGAACAGATAAATCTCTTTTTTCTTTTACAGTATAGCTCTTGTCTCCTGTATGAAATAAAATGTGAATCTTTGCTGATGGCAGTTATTTTCTAACAACTAACTGTGATGCCAGAAAATAAGAAAAAAAAAAAAAGACACAATTTTAAATATCTTGCACATTTACTGAGTAGATAAATTTGCAATTGGAAAGGGGCCTAAGATATCCGCTACTAAACACTCCACCACATACATAATTATTACGTCAATTTAATTTTTGAGAGATCTTAAATTATACTTAGTTCTCTAGACCATGTTATAATCAGCAGAAGATCTATTAAAATGTTTGTTTGAGTATGTTGGTAAATGCAGTTGTAGGATTTTTAAAAGAGAAATGCTGAAAATAGGAGTTTTAATCACTTATTTCAACTTCAGTTTTTCCAGGATTGGGTCAGAGTTTGAAAAGTATTCCAGCAAATACCGTTGTCTTACACTTTGAGTATTGCTGTTATACCAACAGGGCTATCTGCATAATAAGCTATTTATTTTCCATTAATATGTATATTGATATAAAAACATAACGGCATTTGGTAAATATAGGCTTCCTTCTTGCCTATTATTGCAGAGGCAAATAATTTCTCTTGGATGATTAAAAAGTTATTGTGACCGCAAAGCAGACACCTAGAGCTCTAGCAGATATTAATTATAGCTGAAATATTTTTCACCTGTTTATCAGTATAAGATGGAACAGGAACAGATACGTTTCATTTGTGTTTTCTAAACTCTTATTTTGCTGCAGTTGCATGATTTTTTCAACATGCTTTGCTTTCTGAAAATAGTATTTTGATAAAATCCTATAAATTTCCTCTTTGTAATAAGCTCTTCTGCTACTTACAACATCAGATCATAAATTTGTCTTTGCGACGCTATCACTGCACAAAAGACTGTGATGTCACCAAAACAAACAGTTTCTTTTAGAGGTGCTGTAGGGGTGTGAGATTAGTTCCATGGCTTTCCGTTGACCTGGATTCTGATCGGTGTGCTGTGCCTCTGGGGTGACTTCACTGCAGTCAATAGTCCCTGTATTACGTGCACTCACGTCGCTAAATACCAAATGTTTTATTCTCCAGCCTGGCATGCTTTGTGCAGTAATGCACATCTGTAAAAAGTGAGCAAATATAAAATTTTACATGCATTCACATTTTGCTACATAAAAACTTCATGATTTAGCACTTACAGTGGCTTTCACCTTGTTTGACTTTGGTCATGTGAAAATTCAACATCTATTTTAATCTGATCATAGGGTAACGTATTCCAGCCTAAATCAGGTCACTAGTGGAGGTGAAATGGACAACTACCTGCAGGTATTTATCTTTTGCCACTATATACAGTATCAGTCTTGGTGATGAATTAAAAGCTTGGCCTTTACCCTTGTTTAAGTTTGAATGCTGAAAGTTGTATGGGTTAACCCGTCATCACCATAGGATCAGTGCACAAGGGTTGAATATGGAAAACCATGTCCTGCAGGGTCTGTGAAACATTTGAGTGAAAAACATTGTCTTTTAGCTTTCCAGCCTGTAATACACAGCAGGTGCAATAGATTACAGGCACAGCTGAGCCATCAGCACACCTGAGGTCTGTGAGCCTTGTTTTAAGAATGATGATAACCCAAATGTCAGTGGAAATTGGAGGCTACTGTTAGCATTGAAAAGCACTAAAAAATGAGGCCATTAATGTATTCAAATAACTGTATCACTGAGCTTGTTTTAAGCACGGTCTTTATTATGCCAGACTGAAAAGTTGCTGCTGAGTCACAAACAATAATTCTTACTTTTTTCTTTCTCTTTTTAAAGAGAAAATTACCTGAACCTGGTATTTATTTTGAAAACTAAACCTCAGACGGCATTTCAAGAATGATAACACAGATATCCTGAACTGACTAAGCCTTCTAGAAACAGAAGTTGCTATCGCAATATTCCGAGTTCTTTTTCCGCCCCAACCCCCCAACTGAAGCTCCCTGGCCTTTGTTGCGCCGTAACACTAGGGAGCACACTTTCATCAGGAATTACGCTGCCTGCAGCATCCTCGGCGGAGGGGGAGGGCGGGGGAGAATGTCGGGCAGC
>NW_009698279.1:0-6440 GCF_000703405.1 Apaloderma vittatum
TTTTGATTTCCTCTACAGACTTATGGAGCTTCTCTTCCAGCCTCTCCACATCCTGTCCTTCCTTGCTCTGAATACACTTTCCCTTGCATGGGTCTGGTAGTTGAATTTCTATCGGTATTAATCGCCTTGGGCTCCTTTTTCTCAGGCCTGGAACTTTGCTTTTACCAACAAAATTTATCTTCATCAGAAATATTGACAGCTCAGGAGATTCGTCCAGGCATCTCTTATAATTGCTTTTTCCTTTTTGCTCAGTGTCAGGCAGTAGTTTTCTTCCTCAGCAAAATATTACCGAGATCAATGGCAAAGCTATATTTTAATTTTTCATTACAAAAATATTGTTGCAGCCAATTTATGGGCTGAGATGAGCAGGAATAGAAGAAAGAGTTGCAGCAGACCCCTGCTTCTCTTTGGCCACCTTTCTCAAAGGTACATAGAGAAAAAAACAGTGAAGAAATGTAATAAAGTATTACACCAGCTGAGAGGGATGTGCCTGACGCTGAGCTGTGGGGTTGACTGGAGCATCACAAATGACTGAAGAGGGAAGGACAGATAAAGGGCTTCAGGATGTGTATGTTTGAGGGGATTTCAGCACGGCGCTTCCTGCAGCGTTTGACTGGAAACTGTGGGCATGTTCCCGAAGCTGGATGGTGCTGGGACCAGCAGAGGGGAAGGTGATCGCAGCAGAGGTGGGCACTGCTCTGGCAGGTAGAATGATGCATGTCCTCCTCTGCTGTCTGGCCAGCTCCCTTCTTGTAAAAGGTGTTTGTCAAAATATGATTTTTTGAGCCTACAAGGAGCCTAAGAAGGCTCTCCTTGCCTCCCTGCTTCCAGCCTCCTCCAGCCCTCAAACTCCCTCTCTCTGCCAGAGCCACACTGTCAGTGCTGCCCCAGCTGCTGTGCTTGGCCCCTCGCTCCTCTTGCCTTTTGCAGTCCTCTGAGCTGCAAGGGTCTCCCCCTGCTTTGTTCTGGGGGATGTGCCAGGGATGGGGAGAGCTGCTGCTGCTTGGTTCCTCTGGGCCGTGAAGAAGCTCTGAAGAAAAAGGCTGCAATGTGATTTGAGAGAAAAGTGACTCAGTCAATACAGTATAATTTGATCCCGAAGAAACAACCATAACATTAACTTCTGCTCTTTTCCTTCCCGCAGGAGACATCTGTTTGTCTAGAGGGTCCTACGTGGACACTTGAGTGAAACCCAAGTTTTTGGTAACTTTATCCCCGTACATAGCATTCTTCCGCCTGGAAATTATCAGGCAACTGTCAAAAACCAACAGGGTTTCCATTGCTGGTTACTACAAAGTTTGCTTTTCTATTTTCCTTTCACCTAAGCAGAGAAAGTGTCTGAGGATGTTTTGCTTTTCCCTTGGGACGAGCCCTAGGAGAGCCTGTGTGCTGGGTCACCTTCCTGCAGGCGAGCTGCACCGCCTGCCTGTGACAAATCGGAAGGGCAGTGAGCAACGCCCTTGCCATTAACATTTCAAACACTTCACGGCTCAGCTGGAAAGCCACTGCCTTAAAATGCCTGACCTGTGGTTTAGCCTTTTCCTAGCAGTTTTCTTTTGCTAGCAGCTCCTCCGGGTTCAGAACAAAACTGCTGCAACGTCCAGCCTTTCCTGTGGGGCTGAGGAAGTCATGTCACATACAACAACATGGTTTAATTTAATTTTCCTTAGTCTGCAGAGCATCTAGCACCATTAGCTTTTGCTTAGCCCTAGAGCTGGTGGATGGCCAAGTTACACCTCCTGCCGTACCTCTCCCTCTGTAAGGACTCGTGTCCCTGAGCTGTGGGTAACTATGAGGGCACCTTGTTTCCCACATTTCAATTACGTGTTGGACCAGTCCAGTAAAAATCAGACCAATCCTGGCCAGACTAACCCACTACTTGACTGCAAATACTTTCAGGTTATGCTATTCTTCCTCACCCAAGCCTCTAGCAGCTTGGAGAGACAATTGCAATAAGGATAGCTGTGGCTCATCTTCACCTCTCTCCTCTCTTTGCAGCATTTATGAGTTTGCCAGGTCTCTGCTCTGCAGCCAGGTTCCCCTTTCCATGCTGATGGTGTGGCAGATGCATTTGGGAAGTGAGCAGTTCTGCTTTGGATATTTTGCAACTCTGACTCCTTACAGCTGCTCCTTACAGCCTTTGCAGTTACTTCTCCTCTTTCTTTCCTGCAGACAAGGTACAGCTGTTGTGAAAGCACGGGCCACAAGCGTTACTGGTACCCATCCTTATCTGTAAGCTTTTATTCACATTATAGATCTTTTCGATAAATCAGTCCTGGTTCCAGGTCACAAGAAATTTCCTTGGCAGGATGTACAAGGGACCAGAAATGGGTTACATGAAGTTGTAGGCGTTGCTAAAATGTTTCCAGCCTTATGTTGATACAAACATTCAGCAAAGTCAAACTGAAGTTCTGAATTTGGAGCTGCTGCCTTTTCAGTGTCACAGAACAGGAGCTTGGAGCAAGTTCCACTCTGCCCACTCTGAATCCCAACACCAGTTAACCAGACTCTAGTCTTTCTCCTACAACTGTTCCAGAGCTGAAGACTCAAGAATCTGTACCCAGAACTCTATGAGCCATGTCATTCATTTGTGACAACAGGTACTAATAGCTACTACCATACTACCCCAGGCTGCCATCCCGAGCATCCTGCTCAGCTCCCAACATCTTGTCCCACATCTTTTTCCAGCCACCACTCACCACTCCTCCTGTGATGTTCCTGCTGTTACTGCAGGAGAAACACGGTGTGAAGATGTGACTCACGCCTCAGCTCTCCGTGGGAGCCCCCAGCTCACCTGCGCACGGAGCGAGGACCTGCTTGGGGGGGACGGCATGTTCCCCAGGAGCGGTCCTGTTCACTGGGAGCAGACTGGTGCAGCAAAGGGTGAGTTGGAAACTGTGTTTGGAATTTTCAAGGGAAACTGAAAGGAATTAAGCATCCAGGTTCCCTAAGCACTTTTAAGATGTTTTTCTGAAAACACCATATTTTTGTATTCTTTAGTCACCTGCAGCGTGTTGGAGTCCTGGCCTTAAAATGTCAGGGCCTTTCCTTAGCGTTTTGCAATGAGAGCTCTCTCTCTGTCTTCAGCACCGGAAAAGCAGAAAACATGACGTGCTACTTTTGTTGGGTTTGTTTTGATCTGGAAGATGTTGCAATTGGTTAAGCAGTGAATATTTTTTCCAGCAGTCATGGCTTAACATTCTGCAACTTCCTCAAAATTCCGAAGACATTTGTGACCAGGTGGTGGGAAAATTCAGTGCTTTGGAGATCTAAGAGCAGTGGAAATCTCAGAGGTGATGTTGACATCTCAGGGACAACTATGTAAACATGGCTCTGAAGTGTCCTGTGAGATCCAGACCAAAGTTAACCGACTGAAATTCAGAGAAGGGGAACAAAGAACCTTTTGCGAATGGCGAAAGGGACCTGAGCGCTTCTGTGTGTGTCCTGCCACTGCCTCTCAGAGACGCCAGTGACAAGGTTGGTGCTGCTGTCACAGTGTTCCCCCAGAGCCCAGATGGTGACAGAGCACCTCCTTGCTTGCGTGCTGTCCATCATGCCTGAAAAAATTCATCCACTTGTCAATCGGTGGACCAGGTCCAATATCAGTTATTTGACAAACCCTGGTCTTAAAACACGCTCAAGTTTTCCCAGGCTAGGACAACTTGCTAACACGGCTGTGGCTGCCTGAGTTTGCCTTGTATGCAAAAACAACACCTGGAAACTTCAGGATACTTCTGAATATTTTGATCTGACACTTCCAAGGCAAGGTGGCGTCTCCATACCAAAGCTTGGGGACCTTTCTGCTCACCTTGTTTTTTCCATGACAGAGAAGGTAACAGCCACCGACTGCTGGCAAGCCAGGTTTGTGTCAGGCAGCTGCAATTCAGCTGTGAGCTGGATGCCAGCCTGGGAACCCTCATACCAAGGAAGAAGTGACTGTGGCCAGCCCTGCATCTTCTGGCACGGCTCTTCCCAGATATCAGAGCCTTAACACAAACCCAGAACACGTAGGGCTGCAGGCAGACATCATGATCTGTTTTCCTCCTTCAGCTAGGACTAAATGTTAAGAACCAGATGGGTGGTTTTGTAATCTTGTTACAGCAATGACCCTATTACTAGAATTATCTCTTCTGTTGTACTGTGCTTCCTCCTTTGCTAAGATTCTTCAGGAAAAACTCTGTTGTGTCTAAATGCTCTGTCTGTGACATGTAAAATTACAGCTTTTATTACTCAGAGATATTGCAGCAACTATATGCCTGTTAAAGTCTTCCCACCTCAGCTCCAAAACCAGCCCATGGCTAGAAGGTTTACCAGGAGAGCAGATAAGGTCAGGCCATGACTTAGATCTGTATACATGACTGATTTCCAGCTCTCCAGCTCTGCTTTGCTCTCTGGCCAACATGGACAAATGACCTTCCTGGTGAGGAGCACAGCTGTATCTCCCAGGACAGTGTTTCCCTCAGTATTGCTCCCTGAGGGATGTGACCAATAGTTCACGCATAAATTCTTCTCCTACTAATTGTTCATTCAAAAGGTCAGAGGCCACAGAGAAAGGGGAAAGAAAACTAGTGATTTTTGTTGGGAAGTGCTGGTTCATTGTCTGTTTACTGGAAGATCTTTCGTGGCATTTCTTTCAAGGATGACATGACGCTTTGTTCACTGATCCGGTAGATGGCTCAGGACTTTGCTAGCTGTAGAGGGCACATTTGATATTTTGGTGAACATCCTTGAGAAAAGACCACTCATGTCCCTCTGCCTGGGGACTCTAGGGATTGTAGGGCATGGTGCCTGCAAACTCTGGCTTCCCAGGCTCTGTGCAGCAGTGGATGCTTGATGATATCAGCAATGCAAGCTGTTGTCAGCTATCCAACATCAGCTCAGGTGTCAGTACCTAAAGGGATATTGTTCTGAGGATTAAGGTCTGAAAATTTTGTTCTTGCTGAGTGAATGGCACAAGTCACTTGGGGTCTCACAATGCTAGAGGTGTCCTTGATCTCCCCTATTCTTTTCCTCTTGTATATTCATCTTTTGCATCAAAATGTGGTGCTTGTTCCATGGAGATGTTTTTGCAATTAGGACAAAGGGAGAAATTGGCTGTGGTTGACCCAGGTCTTCCCCATTCCACACAGAAATCTGGGGTCCTTGGCCCCAAAGGGTGGAAAGACATTATTCCAGAGAGAGTGTCTGTGGCTCTGACCCAGCACCACACCATCTGTAATCATTATGGTTTGGAAGACGTCGATTTTGTATCCTTCCAGTGCTTTGGTATCTCTGCACCACCTTTGATAATGGACCTCAATTCCACATGGCAACAAGCAGAGACTTAGACCCTGGCAAATATAGTCTCTCTGTGGCAGAAAGAGCAAAACATACATTTTCTGACTTATCATATAATTTCAGAGAATACTGCTTCAGCGTGTTATGTATCACGTGAAAATATTGAAATTATACACTAGAAAGCCTCCTCATTTTAAATGTATCATTTCCCTTCAGAATCTCCCGTTTTGTTCTGTCTGAGAAGCTCCAAATACTCGCCTCTGCACATTCTCTTCATCACTCATTGCTTTGGGCGTACTTATCTCATTCCCACCCTTCTTCTCTAAACAGGTCTGGTTTTTTTTACTTATGGGCAAGAACGTAAATTTTTCCATGAGCTTTCTCCTGCAAACTCAACCCTGGGGATGTAACTCACTGCTCGCTTTGAAAAGAACATGGAAATTATGCCATGGGCTATGGATGTCCCTGGCGCAAGGTAAGGGGCAAGGAAGCTTTTTGTTATGTCCTTCTGTGGAAAACCTTTCTGGGAAGGTGGGCCTGGCTTCCTCTCAGCCCAAAGGCACATGTCCCTTCTTCCTTCCTACATCTCCTCTCTGCTGGGGAAGAGCCACTGGGCTTCGTCTCCTACGGGGATTTCCGGCGCTGCTGATGTCATGTCTGAAAATCCTCCCAGAAGTTGTTTATGAAGAGGACCCCAAAGAAGGATCTGTAAAGCTTTTCATTGGCATCTCTTGGCATTTGTAAAGCACTTAGAGAACAATAACTGAGTGGAGCTTGGCTTTCTTTTTTACTACAAGACTGAAAGAGGAACAGCTGTCTTAATGACCAAACAACTGATACAAGACACATACTTGGTGCTTCTTTACATTTAATTGTGGAAAAGTTCCCTAAAGGAGTATGAGAAATGTGATTTTTCACTTTCATGCCCGAGCAGAGATAAGTTTGAACCCACAACCAGCCCAGAGAGGAAGAGCCACAGAGCAGTGCCCCAAGGAATCAAGTCCATGAGCCAGTGGTCCTCTGCCAGCTCCATCCTGGGGTGGATGTTAAGAGTCCTCTTGAGTGAATTTCACTTACTACATCCAGATTTTTCCTAGTTTCTTTTAAAGAAAACCCCACATGCAACTTTCTGCAGAAGAAAAGCAAGTTTCTTTGAAATTCTT
>NW_009698279.1:6471-12422 GCF_000703405.1 Apaloderma vittatum
GATGGAATTAATAGTTGCAAGATTTAAAAGTAACAAATACTGAAAAAAACCCACCACAACCCAATTTAAATCAACACTTAATCCATTGGGCTTTCAAGGTCCAATAACTTTTTAAGAGAGTATAAAATTGTTTCAATTCTTCCATCTGTCATTGGAAATCTTTACCCTTTTAAAAGCACAGTGCAGGTCTTTAAGAATGTTGGAACAATTAAGGCTGTAATGTACAACGCTGTACATTTTAGTCACTCATTTGTTGTACTCCACCATTCTGTCATTGTAGTACATTTTAAATCTGTGCAATTGCAATGAATAGCTTTGGGAAAAGAAAATATGCCTTTGTCACTGAAGTTAAACTGAAATGTTTACCACAGAGTATATCTGGTGTTAGATCCAAATGCATATATAGGGTAGAAATCATCTGTTCCCATAAACTGACATCCTGCTTTGGTTACTGCATGTGTGAAAACCTCTTGCTATTGGTGATATATCTAAAACTAAAGAAACTGCAAAACCTGGGTGCTTGGAATTAGAAAACTGCAGGTATTCATCTTCTGAGACATGCTCACCCTGGAACGTGTCAGGCGCAAGCAGTGCTGCTGAGGTCTGCTACCACTCTGGAGTCAAGCAAATGATGGGACCTCATGCAGGCAAGAATATACAGAAATCCTGGTGAGATCATACGTGCTGCTAAACTGTAGACTTGTGGTCTAAGAGTCTTTGTCACTTCAGAATGGTAAGCTGGATTCAGTATGTTCTGGAGTAGGACACAAGCATTTTTCCACACTGAGCAGAAACATAGTCAAGGTGATCAGAGATTTCTACTACCCATCTCTCTTATTTCTCCAAGTTTCAGTGAAGAACTTTAAGTCACTGCAGGTATAATAAAAACTAAACCCTTCACTTCAGTGCTGGTAGAAATGTTATACACAGCATTCTGGAATTCCTTATGGAAGTGATTCAAGCTGTTGCCTCGTGTGGAGGAGCAGTAATGCATGAGCCAGACCAAGGCAAAGGAAACTGCTTACCTACTGTGAGGAGAACACTGACCATGAGTAGACACAAACTTGTTTCCAGAAATTCTTGCCTGTACAATGTAGTTTTTAAAATTACCACCTCTCTTGGATATTAAGAATGGCACCAGCGAGAGCTTTCTTTATGACAGATCCTGATTTAGGTTATGGATGTGAGCAGAGCTTGTCTTTGGGCCCCTGACCTGAATCCCTCCTCCTGGTATTTATGTCTTGACTCCCTTTCATAGGTGAATCATTGATAGAGCTTCTCTGAGAACAGCGTTCAAATTTATACTCTCACCTCAACTTCATAGATGCTCTGGATCTAATTTCAACTGTATATTTGCTTTTACTTGACCCTGATGGAAAAGTCCCACATGTTTTGTTTTAGCTCATTTGATCTTCAGGACAGGAGGAAACAGTCTCAGATTGACGCAGAGGAGGATTAGACTGGATATGGGGAAACATTTCTTCACCAAAAGGGTTTTCAAGCCCTGGCACAGGCTGCCCAGGGAAGTGGTGGAGTCCCCAACCCTGGAGGGATTTAAAAGCCATGTAGATGTAGTGCTCAGGGACATGGTTTAGTGGTGGGCCTGGCAATACTGGGTTAATGGTTGGACTCAATGATCTTAAACATCATTTTCAACCTCAATGATTGTATGATCTGGAGATTGTAAGGGTATTTATCTTGCCGCAATAGGCTTTTAGGAATATCTGACAGTATCTTGTGTAAGGCTGGAGTTTAAGTTATTGAGCAAAGGTATATCCATTTGCCCACCCATCCTTTTTTTTTGAAAATTAATTTTAGATCTCAGTTTCTGGCCTGATTCTGCTCAGGTGAGTGTTTTAGGCAATTAGGCATTTAAGGTCAGGAGAGTCAATACACTGCTGAAATGCCATTTCATTCTCTTACTCCTCCCTTTCTTTCCACTGGGGTTTCCTCTCTTTTGCATAAAGACAAATCTTGCTAGGATGCAAGTAAAACACAGTTTTACAACTGGGAAAAAAAAAAAAGAGGAGGTGAAGTTATGCCCTTTTAATTGTAAATGTGCTATTTTAAAAATAATTTTTGGCCTGGCCTGTCTTGCATCTGAGAAGCACGGAGTGCAGCTCCTGGTCAGCACCAGGACTGTGCTGTTTTGTCACTGCCCTCCTTCTAAGCGCATATCCAAAGTGGACAGACAGGCCAGAAAATTACTTTGTTTAATAGGTGGGTTCTCAGAAAGCAGGTTTTGTGCTAAGAAATAAATGCCAGTTCAACCAGTGATCTGATTTTGCTGTTTATTCTGTTTCTGATTTCAGTGTTTTTCCTCTTAAATGCTGAATAATACTGATACATTCCACAGAATATGAAAACAGGAAAAAAACTCTATTAAAACAAATCAAGGCAAATCTATTTGTTTCTCTGTGCCCTGATCAGCTGTGCTGATGGGAGTTGGGTGAGGCTTGTACTGAATTGCAGCCAGCTATTTCGCTCCTCTGCGGGCTGCTTGCTTTGGCCAAAACCAGAGAGGTCAAAGCCACGTTATCTGAAAATCAGAAGTCCGCTCACATGGAAGCCGATGCGTATAGGCTTGAAAAGAGCTGCTAGGAAGATGACTCAAGCTCTGTCAAGAGTCCTTGTTTTTTTATGAGATAGGAGAGGGGCCAATAACTCTGCCATTGGTTGTGCTATTTCTGAGGAATGACTAATTCCTCTGTGCAATGCTGTTCGCAACAGGATGGGAGAGGCTACGTGGTCCGTTGACTACAAATATCGTACAGTTGAATAAGGAATGTTTCATTTTAAGGATTCTGGGCGTAACTTGCCTGAAATAGTTTATACTGTTGAGGAAACAGGATGGCCCCCAGGGCAAGGTGTGCTTGTGTGCCTGTGCAGCTGTATTTATAGTGGTGTCATTTAAATAAGCAATGCATAAATGATCAGTTTTTTTCCTTATTTCTGAAACAGGTAAGTGTGTCTCTGAAATCACATACGTTAGTTCTGCAGAAGAATACTCAGCAACTGGCAATGCAAGCTGGTAATTTTGCACAGAGGTGAGGCCTTCAAATCAAGAGAGAAAGTGATTGATTTGGTGCATATCCCCTCCCTGGAAGCATCCGAGGGCAGGTTGGACGGGGCTTTGAGCAACCTGGTCTAGTGGGAGGTGTCCCTGCCCGTGGGACTAGACAATCTTTAAGGTCTCTTTCAACCTAAATCATCCTATGACTTTAAGATTTTCCTGGCATTTAAGCTGGATATTGCAGTAGGTTTCTTAGCAATTAGAGCATTGGGCCACCTACTCCCATCTCAAGAACACTTGAGGCAAACCCAGTCTTTTCTGGAACTGATGGAAGAACACTGGACACCATCCATCCCTCTGGCCTCTGACCAAAGGTAAGAACAACGCTTGCTGAGTAAACCCGAGCTGAGCATGTGCCCATGGTTGCTCACAGCCCCGTGCCTCCATGTTCCTGTGCTGGAGCCCGGTGAGGGGTTCACCAGGGAGAGTTGGGGGGTACACATCCTCAGCGGGACTCAGATCATGTACCGAGTGCCTTAGTCTTTGCTTTCACTGAAACAGAGGAGAAAAAATAATAAAAAAAACCCTAAACCACTTCGTGTCTTATCTCTGGTTAACATTACAAGCCAAATTTGCAATCTTGTAATTTTATGGTTTTTTTAAGGACGCCTCTATTTAAAGAAGCAGTCTGCGGTGACTCTGTTCTCTGTCTACTGACCATGAGGTCAGTCCTTCCACTGCGTTGCGCTGGGCTGACATCCTGCCTGTTGCTGGCTGGGACATCCCACTTCTCCATTTCTGTAGGTGGCCCCGACTTCAGCTCCTACGGACGCAGGACTTCCCTGGCGCGCTCTGATGTGGTGCTAGAGGACTCTGCTAGGCAAACCCACCGATGAGCACCACCCAAGAGATGTTTTCTTACCTGCACATGCTATAAATACACCACCCTGCTCTGTTTCATTGATCAGATGAGACGAGGAGGAGAACCAATAGCAAAAAACCCCAAACTTCCCAGATTTCCCTCAAGATCTCTTTTCCTACAGCAGTGTTTCCACAGAAACATCTCGCAGCAGCACACTAAGCAAAAAAAAACCACCTCAGCCAAGAATAATAAAATGGGTGTCACGTCCTTTGCAAGCCAAAGGCAATTAAGTTTGGTAAAAGTGACATGAGACAAGGGAATTATTTATGGCTGTGTAGAGGCTTCAGTCCAGGGAGTAGCTCTGTCTTCCAGGCTTCAAACGAACACAGGAGAAGAAAGGAGATAATTTTACCTGTGACACTTGGTGGTCCCTGAGGGTTAGCAGGCTGATGCAGATGTTATTTGTTAAAGGTCAAAGTGGACATCAATACTGATATTCAAAAAGCAGGGGCAGGGTGGAACACTCCCAAATTTACGGCTGATGTCAATAATTTGCTGAGGCTAGAATGTCAGTTTTTCATGGTTTGGCTGTGCTTCCTTGCTTTAATTTTTAACCAAAATTTCAACCTGTGGTATATTTATAGCTGTAAGTTGATATGTTGCTTGATGCAAAACAAGGAGAAAAACAGGTGAATTTTGGGGAGGCTTTTCCCTCTGCCCATTCACTTTTGCCTTTCCGAAGGTTTTTCTATTTTTTTTCCACCTTTTTGATGACCTACACGATATTCTGTCGAAAAGTACCTTGTAAAATTCAGAAGTTTTGGTGGGGGTTTTTAATTGTTTTTATTTAATTTGTTTGTTTGCTGATACATTTCTCAATTCCTTCTCATTTTCTCATCTCATTTTTCGTCTGTTCAAGGCTTTTAGTTGTAAGCTTCTGCCTCTGACAAATAACGTGAGTCATTTTCTGGCATTTTATCAATAGCAAAACTATGCCTAAAGCTAACAAATACCTCCTTCACCATGTAATACCTTTCCTTCGAGGTTTGAAATGTTTGTTCTTTGTGATTTCGGTATAAACTGGGTGGTGTGATATCAAAATAGAGATATTTCAAGGGTAGTAAATTCATTGTAATGACACATTTTATTTCTCCGTGGTGTATTAGGTGCTTCTGTGCAGTGGTTTGAAAATGTTTCTTAAAAGAAAGTCATTAATGAGGGCTCAGGATCTAATGTTGAACTCTAGGTTGAATGAAAGCTTTTCATCTAGAATAATAATCCTAATGAGACATTGTGATACATTGAATTGGGTATTTTTCATGGGAGTATCATGTTTTAGAGTAAAACTTTTTTTATTAACATAAGGAAATAAGGGAGGCATTTTGAAACAGCAACATTGGAAAAGAAATGTATTTATTTAGAAATTGCAGAAGTTTTTGTTTCACCTTTTTCAAATAAAGAAATTCTTGAGTGTCTTTATTCAGTGAAATTCTATATTTCTAGTTTTCATCCCACTTTAAGGCAGAAAAACCAAATGTCAGAAATTGCCCTGTGGTGTAAGTTCTGTTTTCAAATGTGGTAAACCAGGACTTTAAGGCCACAAGTTTCTCAGTGTTCCCATCATTAAACTCACTTAGAAAAACCCCTTATTTTGTAAGAATTCCACCTGTCATTCTCTCCTTGCTTGAATAGTCTTGCATGTGTGAAGGCCAAAATTTTTTAACGCAGTGAGGACTTTTACCTGAGGGGCAAATACAGGAAGAAATATGTATTTTAGAGGTTTTTCTGCTGTATTTTTCAAAGTTGTGCTTGAAAAAGGACAAGGAAGCTCAGTAAGCTGCAAACGGAGATTGCATAGTACTTCTGTGGAATGACAGAATGGTCGGGGTTGGAAGAGACCTCCAGAGATCATCTAGTCCAGCCCTCCTGCCAGAGCAGGTTGCACAGGAGGGCATCCAGGAGGGTTCTGAATGTCTCCAGAGACTCCACCATGTCTCTGTGCAGCCTGTGCCAGTGCTCTGCCACCCTCAAAGTAAAGAAGTTGTTCCTCATGTTTAGATGGAACTTCCTATGCTC
>NW_009698280.1:0-30349 GCF_000703405.1 Apaloderma vittatum
TGGAAGTGGATAAAATAGATTCCTGCAGTAGCCAGCATGGAGAAGTAGGCAACTCCCAGCCTGGAGCAGTTCGAGCCAGGCAGTTCAGACACCCTCTCTTACTGTTGGCACTAGTTTTATGGTGTTTTTCAAGGAAATATTGAATAGCCCAGGACACGTCTGTCTGAAAGATACCGTCTTGTGCTCTGTGCTACCCAGGCGAGAGGTAATCATAGAATGGAGCAGGGATGCCTCCCACTAGACCAGGTTGCTCAAAGCCCCATCCAGCCTGGCCTTGGACACTTCTGGGGAGGGGGCTGCCACAACTTCTCTGGGCAACCTGTGCCAGTGCCTCATCACCCTCACAGTAAAGAACTTCTTCCTAATGTCTAATCTAAATACGCCCTGCTCTAGTTTAAAACCATTGCCCCTCGTCCTATCACCACAAATCTATTATAAGAAGTCCCTCTTACTTTACAGTGTGTGCAAGCTGAAATTTTAAGAGTTTTCACTCACAGCAGCACAGGGACTGATTCCTTGCATGGAGGCACCTAGTCCTAGCAAACGTCTTTTCAAAGCTGTTTCCTTCCCACTTTCCTCAGAGGTGCTATTTCAAATTGTCCTTTTATGCCACTTTTTGTTCTCCACCTCTTCCTCTACAACTTTCAGAACAGGTGCTGTTCGCAAACGGAGTTCTTCAGAGTAGATTGTAAATAGAACTAATCCTGCAAGTGCTCTGTGTTGTCAGATATAACCTCCTTCACAGTGCTTTATAAAGTAATTGTTTTGTTCTATTGTGTTAATTCTACCATGTATCTCCCCTGAACTTAAAAAGGTTTTAGGAGACTGGATTCAGTCTGTTGAAATCACACAGTATGACCAAGGTTGTAGCAAGTGGTGTGCTGATGTTGCCTGATTTAAGTAAATGCTGTTCTCCAAATGAGTAAGACAGGGTATTACAGGTAATTAGAATATTTCTGGTTTCCCTTCACTTCACTGAAAATGACCATGAGAAGCCTAGTGCAAAACCCATTTGCACTAGCTCCAAGCACCTAAATATAGCACGATGGCCTACTGCATAGCGTGAGAGAGAATAGCATTAGAAGTCTAAGATTTCTCTCTTTAAATACAGATTCTGGTATGTGGTCAGAAATTTCAGCTGTTTCCAACATGCCTCGGGAGGCATTAGAATGCTGGTATATTTTACGACAGCAAAGTTCAGCCTCTGTTTTTTTTTTTCTCAGCCAAAGTTGTACTGAGCAGTGGCTCTGAAGTTCTCACTTTGGATAAACAGGTGCCTTCTCTATGCTGGTAATCCTAGACAATTCTTTTAATCTCGATCTGACAGCTGATACTTTGAGAATCCATCCTATTTGCTCGTAACATTTTTCCATAGATGTGTGCGAGCAGATGCTAGACCTTTTTATGTCTATTTATCTGCTCTGGTGTAAGTGCTCATTACACAAACTCAGAATCTGTGGGGTTTTTAGTAATACTGGCACAGAAAGGTGGCATGACTTTTATGGAGTAGCTTTTAACACCTGTCACTTGGAAACAAGGCTAGGGAGAAAATGCAGGTCACACATAAAGAAAATAATGTCCACTTTAGTTCGGTCCAGGTAAATAAAACACAAATCAAGAGGAATGTCTCCAGGCTTTACACTGACAGTGCGTTTTGTTGAACAGTGAGTCTAAGATTGCTCATGTGCATCGTACTATTTCAGAGCCTGGACTAGTCAAAAGGTAGGAGGACGCTATTTCTCTAAGGTGTGGCTTAATCACTGCTACTGGTTTTCCTTTGGTATTCTAGACAGAAGGTTTTGGAGTTACATTACAATGTCAGAAGATTTGAAGACTTCCTGTGAGGTTTTTGTTAATTTAAACACTTTTATTTAAACACTTGTTGATTTAAACACTTTAAAAGCGTACTTACTTTAATGCATACTTACACATTTTTGGCGTTACTCTGGTGTTTCAAAACAAAGCATCGTAGCTTAAAAAATCCAAACAAAGTAGACTTTTTTTATTGCTTAGGACTTTAAAATCCTAGGAGAAGGGTTACTTTCTTGGTTTAGATTAGTCATCGTAAAGTTTTCCTTTCATCTACTGAATATTTTAGCCAGCTGGTAATGTGGCAGAACCCTCAAGACAAAAGGGAAGATCGTGTGAGCTCCACTAATGCTTTCACTGGTTTTCATTGTCAGTATGAGAATATCCCTATGGCTGATTAGTCCTGTCCTTGATGCCTTTGCTTGCAAAGGAGTCTCAAGGTAGCTATTAATGTACTACGTTTATTTGAAAGAAAGATATGAACAATTAGTATTATATTTTATTTTTTAAAATCCAATTTATTACTGCTCTTTCTGCCTGTAAAAAAAGTAATCTGTATGGTTTCTTGTCGGTTTCATTGCTTCGTGTGTGCCTAGAATATATACATTAAGAGCAAGAAGGAAGGGCTCAATAATGAGGAATGTCCTTTTATAGTAATCTTTATTTACCTTGGTCTCTTTTAAAATAGTCTTGTGATATCTTTATTTTAAGGCAGCATCTACACTGGTACTGTGGATGTGAGGTTGTGGGTGACCAGCGGTGACCGGCTGCATTTCACTGCTCAAATGGGGCAGGACATGCCTGAATGTGGTGCGTGACAGTTTTGATGTGAAAATGACAACAAATGTGTTCATACAGGTGTGACTGAATGAGAAATGGAAGGGCTATTTTAGCTACTGTTAACATTTTTTGATTCTTTTATGCAAATTTTTAGGTGAAGCCTACTGCTATCGTGTAGCTTTTCCTACTGTAGGCCGGGTTAAGGCGTGACAGCAGACTTCTCTAGCCCTTGAAACTGACTTGCCATGGATTGCTATTTAGATAAAGAACAGCATTTTAGAGAAGTTCTTCCATACCAGACTTGTTGAGGGTGGTCTAAAGTTTATCCCATTATTTTCCTGCCTCGAGATCAAAATTTATTTTAGAAACGGCTGAAATCTCACAAAGGAATCGAACTCAAACTAGTGTGTCCTGGTACCTCGATCAGTACCTGAGCCGCGCGGTCGCATTTTCTTTCCTTGTTAATGAAGAAGATGAACACTGAAACATTTACATTTTCATCCTTTTTCAGGCAGGCCTGAAAGGCCATTGAAACAGCCTCAGCTTGGTTTCCTCAACATGTTTCTTAAACTCTTTCCTAAACAGTTATGTAGGTGCTTTCCCCACCCCCAAAATCCCTGTGCTGTGGGCTAGTCTGACCTGAATTTGAAAGAATTCTCAAAGATCCGTGAGTCTTAGGTAAATAATTGACCCCGTGGGAGTTAAACCAAAAAGGAGACCAAACTGATCCATCATTGAGCAGCGGTGCTGACAACAATGACAACCCCGAGGTCGCGGGTTCAATTCCCGCTCGGTCCCCATGTGTTGCCTGGTCTAGTCGAGAGGAGGCATCCCTGCCCAAAACAAGGAGGTTGGACTAGATGATCTCTAAAGTCCCTTCCAACCTAGGCCATTCTATGATTCTATGATTCCAAGTGAGACCAGAACTGAGCTGTTGCTGCTGTGGCAGCCGTCAGTCAGCCAGCTTGTGTCACTGCTGTGTTGCGGCTCAAGTGAGCTGCGAGGGAGGTTGTCCCTCGCTTACTGCGGTCCTGTGGGAAATAGGGATTTTGGAGTAGAGGGTGTTGACTCACAAGACTGTAGGGTGTTGGGTTTTACTGACTGCGTGGCTCTCAAGGAAGTCACTTGCTATAAAAAATACTAAAACTGGCAGACCTGTTTTTTGTAGTTTTACCTTAACCGTTCTGGCGCGTGACCCTGTGGAACTCAGGCCCCTCAGCTGAAGGGAAGTGGTTAGTTAAATCCTTCCAAAGAGCAGTTTTCTCCCGTCTTTTTCTTGGGGATATAAAATAAACAGCAGCTAATCCATTTTGGTTAACTGATCTAGTAATCCTACCAGTTCTTCAGTTGTCTTTAAAGCTGTCTGGGAAAACAGAGTAGAGCTGAATTTCTCTGAAGGTTGGGAGCAAATTTTTTCTGAAGTGATAAGGAACAGAGAGGACTAGATTGATGTTATACTGGCATTTCCTGTACAAGTTACTTTTAGGGACAATTTAAGGAAGCTTTTAAATATCTGGTTTATTCAAGGGTGATAGTTTAGTGCTTTTCAGCCTTTGCATTTCAGAATCTTCCTTTTGTCAACCTCCTGGTCTTACACATCCTCCTGTTTGTATCTCAGGAACTCCAGACTATGAACCAGTACATGGCCGGCCCCATGGAGTCCAAATGGATGTTTGTCGTGGATTCTTATTTTGGCCTGTACAAAGTTGATCCAAGGACAGGAAAGAAAACCCTCCTGCGGTTGAGTGAGAAAGGTGATGCTACAGTTAGTGAGGAATCATAGAATCACAGAATGGCCTAGGCTGGAAGGGACCTCAGAGATCATCTAATCCAACCTCCCTGTCATGGGCAGGGACGCCTCTCAACTAGATCAGGCTACTCAAGGCTCCATCCAACTTGGCCTTGAACACCTCCAGGGAGGGGGCAGCCACAACATCTCTGGCCAAGTTATTCCAAAGTCTTGCCGCCCTCATACTGAAGTATTTCTTCCTAAGATCTAATCTAAATCTATTCTCCTTCAACTTAAGCCCATTTCCCCTTGTCCTATCAGTGGACACTCTTGTAAAAAGTCCTTCCCCAGCCTTCCTGTAGGTTCCCTTCAGGTATTGGAAGGCAGCTATTAAGTCCGTAGAGTGATCTTGGATTTGGTCCTCAGGCTTGTGTATAAACTGGAAGGTCCAGGCCCTTTAATCAGCTGAGATCAATATTAGTGACTGTGGGGACTGGGACTGACTGAAAATCTGTTGCCTGTATATTTTAAAGATTTATTTTAAAAAATAGAAGAAAACAAATGCAATTGTATTTGTCAGAGGCTTTTCATTTGGTGCTTGTCATATTGAGTTGCAACTTGAATGTATTTCCCTGCAAAGGAAAGTAATTCGGAGCTTGGACTTTACCTTCGAAACAATTAAGGACGGCATTAACTGAATCACTCCAAACACAGTAATTATTTTAATCAGTAGTCATTTTTATTAGCTAAGTGTGGATGAGCATTAACCGTGAGATTTGGAATGACAGTATCTGAAATCATAAGCTTGTGTGGATTGGAATCACTCCAAACACTTGATGGTTTAGTAATTATTTTAAACAGTAGTCATTTTTATTAGCTAAGTGTGGATGGGCGGCACTGAATCACTCCAAACCCAGTAATTATTTTAATCAGTAGTCATTTTTATTAGCTAAGTGTGGATGGGCGGCCTTTCAAATTCCTAAATGGATTAGAAGTAGCAAATCAAAATTTGATTTATTTCATGGATTCAAGCAGCAAGTGCGAAAGGTGACATCACAAATAGGAGATGAGATGAGGTAACCTTGTAGCCATTTGTTGAGGCAGCTTAAGTGTTAATTTTTGTGTGGGCAGCACTAGGTACCAGGCTGCAGATAATGCAAAACTTTTTTTGATTGTGCTCGGTGTGCTTTAGCCAAGTATGTTATGAATGCAGCGAGCTTGAGCCCTGAGGCAGAGGATGGGCTGTGCTATTCTGTAGCTGCTTTTCCGGTAAAGCAAAACAAACACACCCCCCCCCAAAAACCTCTGTGTATGACTACTCAGATAAATTGTCATGTGACACACTACATGCTGGGATTTTACAGTATGTTCATTTCTCTCTGGTATCTGCCTATAGGCACGCTCTTACACCTGCAGTTGATGCAAGGTAGCAAACTGCATGTGTACTCAGAGGTATCTTTTCTGTGTAGACATAGCCTCTGAGTAGGATGTTATCACAAAATCACAAGAATGCCAGGGGTTGGAAGGGACCTCTACAGATCATCTAGTCCAACCCCCCTGCCAGAGCAGGATCCCCTAGGGCAGCCACACAGGAATGTGTCCAGGTGGGTTTTGAAAGTCTCCAGAGAAGGAGACTCCACAACCTCTCTGGGCAGCCTGTGCCAGTGCTCTGTCACCCCCACAGGGAAAAAATTTTTCCTAATATTTTTTTGTGGAGCCTCCTATGTTCCAGCTTGTACCCGTCGCCCATTGTTATCTAGAACAAACTGTCGGTAAAGCTGAAATTCAGCGAGATCACAGACTTAAAAGTTTACACTAAGTCTCGGTTTTACAAGGAGAAAATCACATGGAGGGAAAATATATGTAATTTAAGGGGTTTGAGTCAAGATCCAAGTTATTAAAAGAAAAAAAAAGATAGTGGAAATCTCTTATGTGTTGCTTGCTGTTCCTTAAAGCTATCAGAATTCTCCTGATATTGATAGTATGTTATCTTTGCCATTTATTTTTTCAGACTTGATAAGGGACTGCCAGTACAAATGGCAAACATAAAGGTGGTTTCCTCTTCACAGGGCTTATCTGTGTATAATTCAAAGCTTCCCTGCATACTTTCAGCAGAAGAAGCATTCAAATTATTTCGTATGAGCAGTAAAATGCTGGCTGTTTACTTGCTTTAGCAAAACACTTGTGAACACTGTCCGGTTTGATGTGAAGAAGTAGTTATTCACAGAAGCCTGGTAAGTCTCAATATTTTTCTAAAACAGGAACTGTGGAATAACATATTTTGAACTCTGGGCTTTGTAACCCCCACATTCCTGGTTTTGAAAGAATGCTGTGTTTACCCCGGAAAATGACACAAACAGAATCCTTTTTTCCTTTAGTGGTCTGAGCATGTTGGTTTTAAGACGCCACCTGCCATTCTGTAAAGTCTGCTTTTAGCTAATTTATGTTAATTCAACTCCTGAATATTTTTCTATTCTAACTGAAACCAGGTACTTTGATAGCCTTATTTTTCATTAGATGTATTGATTAAGGTAATCAAAACAAACCATCTTGGTCGCCTCTTGGCCTATGACCCCGCAACAAGAACAAGAACAGGAAGAACGCTGCTGTGTAGAATCATACAGTATGTTAAACCTTATTCTCCTCCTAGGTATAAAATAGAATCATAGAATCATAGAGGGGCCTGGCCTAAGCTGGAAGGGACCTTAGAGATCACTTTAATCCAGCCTCCCTGTTGCCAGGGACGCCACCTCTCGACTAGATCAGGCAACACATGGGGACCGAACGGGAATTGAACCCGTGACCTTGGCTTTGTTAGCGCCATGCTCAACTGACTGAGCTAACTGACCCCCAATACTACATGTTAGTTTATATTACATGCTTTTAATCAATTTGTAGACGTGATTTTCATGTTCTTTCTTTTCTGATTTTCCTTTTCTAAAAAACAGAAGCCGCAGATGTGCATGTAACAGGATTGCCATTGGAAACTTAGTCTAAACTACTTTTTTCTCTTGCAAGACTCATGGGTTGTTCTTGATTCTAGTTAAGATATTAGCAGTCGCTCTTCTCACTGACAAATGTTTTTTAAACTGAGTTACTGATACATTGGGCCCTGATTCCCTCAGACTCAATTTCAATTGTCCTGATGGCTCCATTACTGCAGTTACAACAGGTCTCCGTGGACAAGTGTCACTGCGTGACTGTGACGATTAGTGTAACACCACTTTTTTTTCCCCATTTTAAAGGGAATCAGTGTGTTAACAGTTTTGTATTTCATGGAAGTCATTAAAGCCAAATTTAATACTAGCTTTCATTTAACAACAGGCACATTTTCTAGAAACAGATTTTTCAACTAGGACCAGGGACCACTGTTTATGTTACGTGTAGAAAAACGAGGGGCTTCGGCCACTCAGCGTTACTCAAGTTTAATCCCTCTTCACATCTACTGCTTCCTGCAGGGTCTGAAAATTCCTTGTATGAATCAAAATGATGGATCTTCTGTGCTGTTAAACTTGCTGTATTTTGCAGCAGCCACTATAACTCATACACAAAATTTCTTTTTGCAGTTACTGGCAGGAAAAAAAAAAAAAGACAATTTTGTGGACAACCTGCCTGGGTATCCAGACATCAGATTATCAAATACAGGCTTATACAGAGTTGGAATATCTGCTGCTCACTTTCCTAGTTTCTTTTTTCCTTTTCTGGATGCTTTAGGGCCACATCCATTCCTGAACGGATTTATTGCAAAGGTAACTAACTTTGACACTGCATAGAATTACCTATCAGTGTCACAAAATGTTAATGTTTTAAGTATGAAAGAACTTGTTATTCTTCATTAGGAAACACAAAAGACTGCTTCATCTTTGCCTGCCAGCATATCAACACAGACTAACTTTGATTTTTTTCTGCAAAGTTTAAAGATTGGTTTCTTTTTTACATATCAAAACACAGCAGTTTCACTGTTGTGGTAATACCAAGAACTCATTTACAAAGTAGAAAAGCCAGTGTTGACAAAAGTAGTCCACAGTGCCAAGCTCTTAGCCCATTGTTTATAGCAACAGCTATTGTCAAGAGAGGTGAAGAACCCTTTACAGAAAGTAGGAGGATTTTGCTATGGGAATCAAACTCTACAAAGTCATTCTTGCCAAGCAGGAGTCATGGAGCTGGTTATGATTAACGGTGCTACTCGTTCTGGTACCCGTGCTGCCTTTTCCCTAGAACTCGAGCAGGAAAAAACACTGAAGGGGGTCATTCAGTTTTGTTTCATCCTCTTAGTCCTGTTTTTAGAAAATAGGTGGCTTTTGGCAACTGAACAAAGTTTAAAGAACTTCCACACCTTCTTGAGCAAGCAGGCACTGACTGTGCTTCAAGATTAGCAAACAATTACCGGACTGCCAGCTTCAGACACAGTCCAGTGGACACTGTCAAAAGATTAAGTGACAGCTGAATCTGACTAGAGCAACATCTGAAAAGCGCTGTATTAGGCACTGCCATTCCTTTTCCCTGCCCCCTGAATGGAGTGTTAACACTGTATTTCTTTTTCGAGAACAAGTGACTCCTTTATCAGTCCACAGCATTTTCCTTCACAAACATGGTTTGGTCTGAGAAACTAATGACAAAGAAAACATTGTGGCAAGTTTCCTGGAGTGTGATGGCAGCGTCACTTTGGCCATCAGCAACGTCTTTGAGCACAGCAGGAACGTGGAGATTGGTAACACAGAGCTTTCTTTTCTTGTGGTGCTATAGTAAACTACAGTTTTGGTAAGCTGAAGCATCAAAAGAAGGATAGCAGCATTGTTTCAAGCAACCATTAAATACTCTTCATTGCTTCATGGAAGGCTCACTTTCATTTCTCCTTCAGTGAAGGAGAAATGAAAGTGATACCACATAGTTAAGCAAAAATGAAAATGCAATGCAGAAATACTTGTTTGAGAAGCTTGTGAAAGCCCCAGACTTTTAAAGAGGTCAGAGGTACCAAATAACTTTGCTCTACAGTTCAGAAAATAGTTACGTATATACTGCATATATATGCATATACAGCAAGGAATACAGCCAGGGACCGAGGTGAGCAAGTAGCACATACCTCACAGTTCCCATTTTGGAAAAAGCCTCATGTAAGATTTTATTCTTCCTCTTTCCCAGAGGCAAACATACTGCTTTTAACTATGAGCAGCAGTTTCTCCACTGTATCTTCTCTTAAAGTTTTCCATATATTCAGCTACATCAGTTTCCAAGGAAATATGAGCAAGTTCAGCTTGCATTTAAATTTGTTCTCTCCCCTCACTGCTTCTTCCTGGTGCAAAACAGTCACAGGTTGTTCTTGCTAGACATTGTGCATAAGGTTCCCTGTGACTGTATAGAAGTTCACTAGTGGCCACTGCAGAAAAGAGGGTTATAAGTCAGGAATTTGGTCTTTAGAGGTGTGACACAGCTCATTCTTGTGGAAGGGTTTGACTGAAGTTCAGTAACAGAAAGAGAGGAAGTTTGATAGGCAGTTTATTTTTTTTCTTTCCCCAAAAGTGCAGCAGTGAACAGGGTCCTCTGGAAGGGCACTTTCCAAACAAACGTTCAAAACAGCAATAGTTAAGTATGTTTACAACATGCTAAAGCAAAGTATGCTCACGTACAAAGAGAGAACAATACAAATGAAATTAACTGAGTCACAATAAATGACAGCTGTTTATGATGAAAGACTGTATTCAGCTCCTAGAATCAGTTAAATTCGACTGAAAAGGTATTATACCTGCTTTGGGTGTATGTTTGCATGTATGTGTCCCTGTTACAGCTTTGTTCCTCAAAATGAAGCAGCCCAGTTTACTGGGCCTATGATGAGTAATCACGTACCAGCTGTATTCAGTTAGGCTGAAGTGATGATACTGAATGTTTTTTGGTTTAGGATAGTGTAATAAGGTTATTCACTGTATTTCTCCCTGTATAGTATCCACTTTACCAGATCAGACCATTAATTTTCACAGCTCTGCTTTTGATAATAATGATTTTAAAAATAGAAAATAAATTTTTAAAAAATTGCATTTTACCTAAACCCAACTCTGTACCAGTAAGGCCCTTTCGTGGAACACAAATGCCTTCAGTAATAAGGTACAGATACAGCCCTGGTCAAGTAACATATGAAATGGAATATCCAGGGAGATCATTCAGTTTTAAAATAACTTGGGAATTAGATCTGGATAAGGGTGAAAGTTCCTTCATAGCATTTCTTTAATCATCAAGGATAAGAATTAACACTGCTCATTTAAGGCTGTAAAAATACTCAGAATTAGTGGTTTCATGGAAAGAGACGCCAGACAAGTTCCAAACCCTTCTAAAAGCAGTGGAAGGCAGCTGTTGGTTCCTGTGCGTCCTTCAACCACCTGCCTTTGCCGAACAGTTCTTAAGTCTATCAAAAATTCTGACTAATTCCATTCTGAATTTCACTTTAATATGACATTTACTACCTATGCAGACTGCAGGTACAGTGCAGTTCTCTGGCAGCAAGTGTGGAAGTTATTGAGCCTGGTTACAAAATGCATTACAGGTGTGTGCAGACAGCAACAAGTGTTAATTTGGTTACAATATCTGGCCACACATACTGAATAAGCTGTATCATTTCTGTCTACTCTTATTAGTTATTAGGCAAAAAGTACATAATTCTAAAGAAAATGTTCTTGTTATGGCTTGAGATCTCTTTAAGAAAAGACAGAGTTACACATCTGTACCCATAACAAAGTTAGGTGGTTTGTTGTTGGTTTTTCTTGTATTACGAAACAACATAATGCACATTACTTGAACTGAAGCTTAACTCAAGCAGAAACCTGACAGATGACCTAGATTTGATAGAACTGCTGAGGGTTTAATGTGCAGCAATCAATGTATTTCACATTGGCTTCCACACAGCTACCAAAATAAAGTTTAAACAAAGAAAAAGTCTAAATTGCTAGAATTATCTGAGCAAAACACTACATAAATGAACTTTATGTTTAGCTCAGTGTGCAAGAAAACACTTGAGAGCACAGAAACAACTTTGGTTTTGTTTTTAAAGACAAAACAGAGTGAAGAATATTGATGGCCAACACTAAGGCTTGAGAACCAAAAAACCAAGATAAAGCTACAGTTGTAGTAGAGGGACAAAAAAACCAAAAAAAAAGGTCCTGAGTATTTGAAAGCATGTAAGTAATTTGAATATCCAAACCTCTCTGCATTTATATAGATGCTCCAGTTGAAAAGTTACCTGTCAAGTGATTTTTTTTTTCCTCCAAATATTTGGTCACTGTAGAGATTCAAAGCTCTGTAAAATCTAACCTGTAGATCACACACAAGTTTGCAACTCCAAGCTACATGAAGGACAACTGTGCTTCAGAATTAAAAGCCAGAGCTCAACTTATTTTATTGTAGCATTGCCTGTATCCAGTTTGTAGATCTGGGGTACACACCTTCACAGTTTTGAAAGAGTCGTACTTTGTTGCCTACTTAATGATTACTCAGTAGAACATTGTACCTGACGCAAGTTGAAATCATCACGCTCTCTATTTGGGTAAAAGATCTGAAATAACTAACCAAAATACAAATAGTTGTGCCACAGTTTGTTTGATGAAGGAACAACTATCTTGCCTGCTAACACAGCTGATTTGCCCACAAGCGACATGAACTTATCTTGCAAAAGATAACACACTAACGCAAGGTTGGGTGTTTTTCAAAATACTCAAGTTTGGTTGCAAGTGACGGCTGTGTGTCAGATAAGCCTCATCAGAAGGTTGAGGAGACAACATCACCCTTCCAAAGGGAAACCAAGTGATAACGTACTGCAGTCAGATACCCGACGTGCAGTCCTTTGGTGTGAAGGCCACTTACTGCAGGTTCTGAGTAGTTACATCTCAACCAAAAAGCACACTCTATGAATCACTTAAACTGCCTAAACCAGCCCTCTTAGCCTAACTTCTGGTGAGCAACAACTTACTTTTAGCTAGTTGGCTTTCAAAATAATTTATCTTCAGGAATCTAATTAACCTAAGATATTAGACAATTCAAGATGTTTAGAAGTTAAGATACAGATCAACTCTACCATGGTGCCCTGGTTTGTTGGGTTTTGTGGATTCTTTTTTCTTTAGTATTACTTCTGCTCACGTATTAAAACAGACTTAAGAGTTAGCTCAAAATGCAGGCACGCTTATTTGAATACTTGTTAGTCGCAATACTTTTGTTTAACTCACTAGGAAGCCTATTAAACCCTAAGAGTTTTTTTCCAGTAGCACACAGTAACCCATTCGAGCATTTCAAACTAGGAAAAGGTTTGAAATTGCATTCTTGTATGCAAGCTGCCAAAGCTGTCCTACAAAATTCATTGGTCTCATTTGAAGTGGTCTCACTGAAAGAGAATATTCAGTGTAAAGATTTTAATTCTGCACAAGACGCTAGTCAGATCCTACGGTTTTGACAAATGCTATTTTGGGCTAGTTCTCTACTGTCATTAACAGCTTTGAGCTCAAAACAGGAAACCTGTAATTAGACATAGCTTTTCAGAAAGTCTATGACACTGAATATGGGTGAGCATTACTGTGCAACAGCACCTGCCTACCTAACCCAAATCAAATACGCATTCATTGATTTTTTTAGAACAAAATAAACTTCAGATTCATAGGCAAAGGATCACCTCTGTGCCTGTGATATGAAAAGGTACTTGAAGGATAAAGGTGGTAATCAACTATCTGAGCAAGACAGATTAGCTGTGTCTAATGATTCAGAGTTACAGTTCAGCTGTAAAATATACATATTGCACAAGGCAACCAGCTAAAGACAAGGGGTTTTCTTCCAAACAGAGTCTGAAGAGCCCATGAAAAGTCTTCCAGCTGTGATCAACGAGAGTTACAGAGACAGACCCGCTGCAGTCACTGGAGAAACCGGTCAGTGGGAGCTCATTGCAAGAGGCTCTTAAGTGCCTTATAAGGTCTGTGCAGAAAACCTCCGAGCCCGAACACCGTGATTACTGAACATGAGCCGTGGGTCGAACCTGTACCTGGAGAAAGGAACAGAAACTGCATGAACTATGGTTAAAACCACAATGACCAACACCTCTAGAAACAGCTTAATTCTAGAATAGCTCTGGTACAAGGCTACACAAATAGCTGCTTTCTTAACAGTATGCAGTAGTGACAATCTCTCCGCATATTACAACAGCTAAATGTGTAACTAAGGAGCTGACAGTCTCCGAAGAAATAAAAGCTAGCTACAACATACCATACACATACATTGGCATGTAAAACATTAAGCAGTCAGGAGACGCATTCCAACAGAAAGTACCGGTGCCTCAAATTACAAGCTTATTTTGCTTATTTTGTAGTTTTAAATAGTGCTAAAAAAGAAAAAAAAAAAAAAAAAGCTTTGGTCCAAATGATTATCAACTGAATTTTGAGGTAAAAAGTGCTATTTACTTACAACAGCTGACTAAGACATACAACTTGGGTCCTGAAGGAAACATTCTTTGCTAACAGCATCTCCGGCAAATACTTGCTACTTGCTGGCCTACAGAAGCCTGCAGAGCTTTTCGTTGACTGCACGCAAGCCTGAGGTCACTTGTCTCTGACTACTCAGCATTGCTGTAAGCTTCAGCTATTCTAAGTCAACAAGTGGCTGACAAGATTGAATTAGTAGTATTAATACCATCAAGTTATATTTGGTAGGTTAAATTAAAATAGAGATTAAACATTAAAAAAAAATAGAAGCATCAAGAAAGGATCTCTATGAAAAAGTATGTCAGCAATATTATATTCCATCATAAATGCCCCCTATGAAAGCTTAAATCAAAAAATATATAGTTCTATTTAAAAGTACTATAATAATGAATTGAATCAGTGTTTACCCTGGATCGAAGACACCTGGTGTACGACAAGTTGCTCCTGAGCAGGATTGCAGCATCATTAATCGATAGTTCATCTTTTCTAAAATTTCTTGATCAATTGTTTTAGCAATGTTATCGATCTGGTGTGGGTCTGCAGTCAAGTTATACACTTCCACAAACACCTGGAGAAGAAAGTTCTTGCACTGTATTAAGTCCTAAATGCCCATTAACATTTAAATCGTATTATTTGGGAGGAACACTTCATGGCACCAGAGTCTCAAATGTTATTTTCAACTGCACTGCAGCATCCCAACACATAAGCTCTGTTTAGCCATGCAGCTAAGTAGCCATAGGCAGGACAGTGCGTAGGCAAAGCTACATTGTGATAGTTCTTTGTTGTGATAGAACAATATTGTTGGAAAAGGTTTTACTACCACCTGAAGTACTCATCTGCAGCACTTAACATCTTTTTCTAAGTCTTCAGACTGTAAGAGCACAGCAAGAGGCTCTGGCTAAGCCATCTTTTCATTAATGGATCTCAAAATACACAATTTCAAGACCATCACATCACCCTTATATGCTCACCAGGTACTTCCAGCTGTCAGGCTCATGTGTCTTGACTACACGTACAAAACACGCTGAATACTAGTATGCTGTAACCTCAATACGAGAAAGTCTTTTGTGTGCACATGCTTTGAGAATGTTATCTGGAGGATTTTAGAGCAGATTTGTTTCTTAGTACATTAAATTTCTGAACCATTCTGTGAGACAAATACTAGTCAAACATATCTCAAGAATTCAGCTGAGGTTTTGTCTGTGCTAGAGTAGAAGGCCAGACTGCAGACAAAGTTGGCTACAACTGGCTGGGTTGTGTCTAACTTAGATAAAGATGTATCCAGGCAGACCTTGGTTGCAAGCTTTCTTCTAAGGTGCACTGCAAGGCTTTAAAAGCCACATTGCTGCATCTCCCCAGTACTGTTAGTCTTAATTTAGCTGACCCACATAAGCCTAGTGACTCAAAAATGCCACAGCCATACCTTCTTACTGGACAAAAAAAAGCCAAAAAAATTACATGAAGTGTATTGTCAGATCAACTTTGGAGTCTACTTTTATGAAGAAAGTGGCAGTGCTTATTTAACATTGTCAAAAAGTGGAAAAAGGAAGGGCAGGGATTGTCTCTTATGCAGTCTATTTTATTGCAAAAACCATTTTGGGGTATTTACTCCCCTGATTTAAGTTTCATTACAGATTATCAGAAAATGTTTTGTGATGGCATGGTAACTGGGAATACCTGCTGCTCATACATTTATTTATCGCACACACCCCAGCAAAGCAGTTTTAGATTTGTGTCCCGGTTGTCTCAAACCCAGTGTGCTCTCTGGAGCAACTGCTTGCAAATGGGCACAAGTTAAAATCAGCCCTGTAACACAGTAAGTTTTTTTGCATACAGAGGGCACTCCACTAGTAAAATTTGAACTGTTTCTGAAGAGGGAACATTATGCCCCTTATACCCAAACAACTTAGAATAGGGTTAGAGACCTTTCCCACAGTTGTACTGTAAATGCTTGTTTTGCCAGGCAAACAAGTGAGCGATCAAAGATTAGCCTGGAATCTCGATTCTTCCCAAGGAAAAGTTGTAGATGAACATAAGAGCAGCAGAAGTACATTGTAACAGACAGTATTTATCATACAGAAGACTCTAGCTCATGGAATTAGGGTAGGACACAACTGAACCCAGCCCCAGTACAGCTCCCCATGAGGCTATTAGGTGATACCAGAGGACGATAATCCTAGTTTAGGCTATCGTCCCTTCCTCACCCCCTATCCTCTTTTTTTTTTTTTTTTTTTTCATCCCAAGAACCCTACCAGAGTTTTGGTCAAACATTCTCACCAGCAGATAAATACTTCACTGTTTATCCTGCAAGCAATGCTAGTCTGGTTTTCAGAGTACTTTATGGAAACCTTGAGAGCAGATAAGAGTACAGACACAGCTGTGAACAGCTGACATCTGCTAGTCAGGCAGAGACTTACCTCCCGGTCATCAAATTCACAGTACTGCAGATCCCAGGTAGTTGAGAGTGTCCTTACGCAAGCGTACGTGTTGTTATAGGAATCTTCGCAGACACAGTCTGGGAAGCAGTGCTGTGAAGTGAGCAGTGAACAAAAACTTCAGAGGAGGAAAAACAGATCAACTAGCAGTCCTGTTCCTAGGTCAGAGCAGGAAAAACAGATGAACTAGCAGTCCTGTTCCAGGACTATACCAGCTGCTCTATACCAGCTCGAGCCAACTGCAGTTAACTGATGAACATCAGCATCTCAGTCTAACACATGCAAGTCTCCACCAGGGATTTTAAGCAAAAACTCAGCTCTTCTAAATGTGAGAAAGCATTGTTATTAAATCCACCATGACTAACTGCATTTTGTCTGGGAAACTAACACACATACACTGAAGAGAACAGCACCACATACACCACTAAAGACAACACCCATGGGATGCTTTACTTAAAGCAAACCACCTTGGTTCAGGAAGTAGCTAGTGACTTAAACAGTTACAGAGTTAATAGTTAAACAGAACTGTGCAACGAGGTCACTGGAAGTTTAGAAAGAACATGATGTGGCTGCCACCCATTTTGCCAAGCCCTGAAAATTTTACCAGCTCCAAGACCCTACAGATTCCCACTGAAAGGGTGACCGTGTTCCGTACGGACATACGGACACATCGGTTCTGAGTAGCTGTGTGTCTCCCTTCGATTCTTAAATGCTGCACAGGACCAGCAAAGCTAGCTCCTGCTTACCAAGACACTGTTAGCTTACTCAGAGAACCCGATTAGTCCATGCAGCAAACAGGTTTGATTCAGCAGCTATTTTCTAACATTAACAGATCTTGTCTTGCTTACTGTGACTCCAGGTCCTAGGCCAGGACAGGTAGGATCACTGCCGTTGTATCCTTCTCCTTGGTACTCCACCAAGAAGTCTGATCTCCACGTCACATTTTTGTCTCCTCTCTAGGACAAGAGGTTAACACAGCTCTTAGTATCCACTGCACTGTGAAACAGAAGAAATTCTCCATGCCTGTAAGCTGCCCACTGCTTACAAAGCAGTTTGAGTCGTGGGCCCTAGTTTGAGTCAGCCTTAAAATAGTATTTAGCCTTAGGCTAGAAAGTCTTGTCTAACTGTAAGTCAAGGATCCAACTCCAAAATATTAGTACACCTTTTCATAAGGGTTTAAAGTACTACCATCAATTTATAAAGAATCATGCAGTAATAACAAATAGAAGCCACGTGGCCAGATATCGCTATACTACAGACAAGATCCCTGAAACGAGGCTGTTTCTCTTTGGTTTATATCAGACTACCACAACAGATGGAAAAAAAATATCCTTGGCATAAGAAAAGATAAACAGCTTTAAGAAGCAAGTCAGTTTTAAGCTGCTCTATTTGTAGCTGCATTTTACAAGGCAGAGGGAGAGCGAAGTTTAAAGTTAATATACAGCCCCAACAAAGGCACATACAGAAAACCAATGAGTTTCCCAGTTTTGATTCCACCAGAGTTTAAACTAGATGCCTTCTACCTGCTTCTGTCTAAAGAACAGCTTAAGGTTTGGATACAAGGTTTTAAAAGCAAAGCACTGTTTTAAATCTGGATCATCTCCTATGTTTCCAAGTAAGCAGCCTTCAATTTATAGACTAAATTTAATTAAAACTAACAGGATCAACTGCAAGCAGCTTTATTTAAATAGGCTTCTGCTAACTTATTGGAAAGGTCAGGGTTACTTTTATGAAACCACATGGATTTTTCAAGAGTTTAGGGGCAAACACTAGTTCTTGTGAAAACTGAGGCAAACCAAAGATTTAAGTAAGATTTTCTCCTATGTCTATGCGGAAAAACCCCAAAGAAAAGGGGGCGGGGATACGACATCCCTGACTTCATAGCAGGATTAGCCAAAGGATGACACAACTTTCTATTACAACATGACTGCAAAGTTGTAGGGCTTATAAAAACATATCTGCATTTAAACAAGATACCTATTTTTTTCACTAAGCTATGAACATCCCATGTGAAAATGGCATCGAGGGAAGAATCTAGGTTATGAGTCGACCTAGTCTATCGAAGGAAGTAGTACTCACCTCAAAGAATAGTCCCTGGAAGAATTACCAGTTACTATCCCTGTCCATCTACTCACCAGCAGTGGCAATAGTGACATCCCGTCCATCTGGGTCTTATTCAAGTCATACCCCGCAATATCCAGGATAGTGGGACCCAAATCAATATTTGCAACAAGCATCTGCAGAGTGAGGAAAACTTACTTCAGAAGACTAGAACCTAACAGATGTAATAATGAGACTTCTGTATTTTAAATACTTGTAATTTTAGGTACACCTGAGAACTACTTAAATCTTTACAGGCTGATGGACTCTGTAACATTCAAAAGCAATGGCAGGGTCTTTGGAAAGTAAGTGTCACACGTCATTTACTTTTGCAGCCTGCACTTACTTACATCTACTGACTCAAGCAAAAGCATATAGCTTTTTAGAACGAGATCTTTGCACTAGGATTCTACCACTCCCTATATTTCATTTCACCAACACACATACTATATATAAAAGCAGGAGGATAAATTACCTAAAGTTGATCACCATGAAAAAAATAATAAAAGTAAACTCATACTCTGATTTCACCTCTTACCTTGTTTGTCTGGTTTGGTTTTATCCCTGGTCCTCGAACTAGCAACGGAACTTTGATATCAAACTCGTACAGCTGCCGTTTGTCTATTGGCAAGGAAAACTGGCCTATATGACAGAAAACGGAAAAAGTTAAATGGCTTGTTTTATGTGTCAGGAGTCTTTTGTGTTCTGTAACTACCAGCAGCCAGTTTTTTAACAGGGCAGCAGAGGTTCATAATCTGAACTACAGTTCATAACCTGAACTAACAAAATGGAAGACTGGAACAGGCAGCTGCGAAGTACAAGTCGTATCTTATGGAGTTTAACAGCTTAGATACTGCATTTTTAGTTGTACAATGGGATACAGACAGCTCTTTCACAGATTTTTACTAGCTATCTCTTTCACAGCAACTCTTCCTACAGAAGAGAGACCCTTCCTCCATTTCTGTCCTAATTTTATGTATACCTGGATACAGATGGTAGAGCTTAATACTAAACACTGTGACCAAAAAAACCCCAAATACACCATGCTACAACTCCAGGTTGTTTTGCAACTCAAATCATTACTTCTTATGTCTATGGTTTTCTACAACTGCTGATCCCATTTCCTGGAGTGGTCATGAGGGTGAAATGTTACACGATTCCTGGATCTTCTACAGAGATTCCGTAAGCAGTTAAAGTTTTACCAGTGTGGAAGCCATTGTCTGATGTGTAGAAGATGTACGTGTTGTCTAACTCTCCATTCAGTTCCAGTTTCTTCACTAGTTTCTCTATCAGGTCATCTACTGACAGCAGAGTTTGCCACCTGTACAGAAAGTAATTCATGTTAGAGTATGAAAAATTTAGAATAATTGGTATTCTGCTTTGAGTCAGCAGTGTATCTCCTGTAACGTGGATTATTTTGCCTGTGAATTCTGAAAAAAAAGCCTTCCTAGATTACCACACTGTACTTCTTGAGGCTGCAATTTAAGATAGAAGTAGACTGTTTGTCTTCAGTTCTTGTTGATTTTACTCTGTAGTGTCTGAGAAAGACGTCAAAATGCTGATTACTTCTTATCTGGAGACAGTCAAGCTTTGAGGCAACACGGTGGCAAAGAGTCCGTTACCTCCTGGAAGGTCACTCACTATTAATTCTTTATATGAAGTTTTTCATATTAAAGAACAAGACTGTCATGAATTTGATTGTCTATATGGGATCCTTTCTGCATGAAAACTACATCAGCTATTTTCTATTACTCATGTAATATCAGTGGCCATTATTCCAGTGTAGCTAAAGTTTTCAAACAGCTACAAGTTAGTATTTCCTTTGTTATGGGGTTTGCCATCGAGACAAGTGACTGCTTCTGATAAGCCAGTAACAAGCCGTCATAGGCTTGTTATACTATTATGCTGAATTAACTAGTTATTAAATTCTTGCGTTCTTGTTGTTTCCAGGATTAATTTAAGATTTTGTTGCATGATATTATCTGGGAATTTTATAAAGCAAAATGGTCTGAAAAAACCCCTTTGTTTTCCATCTCCAAAGTCACAAGCTACACCCGACAACCACTCACAATGGAGTTTACAGTTAAAGTTTAGCTAACGTTTGTTTCAGAGCTTTTAAAGAAAAACACGCCTTTCTGTTCAAGAGGTGGAAACAAGCTGTATCTTCACATTAGTCCCCATATCCTTTTTCATAAAAAGGAACCAAGCACTCGCCTTGGCCACTCAGGTGTTCCCATGTAAAAAGACCACACACTGAGAGCCAAGGTTAATAAATCAGATTAGCTGACAGATAAATCCATCACATTTCATGCACATCATGTAACAATTCAGATTTTAAGTGAAATAGAAGGTAAGGCTGTTTTTTATGAAAACCTGTTATGCACTGAAACAGAAGCAGTAGAGACATTGAGCATGATTGGTCTTTTTTATGATACAATAATGGCAGCATTTGGGAGCAAAATATTGCAAAATGGAAACTGAAAGTCAGGCCTGCTGAGACAGATGTCAGAGAACTACTACATGCAATTTGACATCTACTGTCAGACTCGTTACAACCCTTTAAAAGAACCAAACAAACCAACAATTTTTATTTTTTTTAAAAAAAGGAAAGTACTGAGCAGAAATCTTAAGCCACAAAAATATCCTCTTACCGCTTTCTGTAAGCATCATCAAGAAACTGTATTGAAGAGTTAGTCATTGGGGTCTTTGCTTGTCGAATTAACCAGTGCTTGTTCTAAACAACAAAAAATAGACAAGATTAGCATAGGAGAGAAGTACCAGCTTTTAAACCTTTCTTAGGCCAATTACAACAGAAATGTTGTTTAGGGTAAAACATCCACATGATTCCTGTAAAACAGCCAGGCATGCTATCAAACTGACCTGACTCCAATTTTCCTTCTTGGTTCACAGAAAAATCTGAGTTGCAACAGCAGCATATATTACAGCTCCACCACGCTCAGTCCTTGGTGAGAAAATAGCTGTGTATCTTTTTAAAGCAGTTCAGGGAAGAAATTTGTGAAAGGTGCTAGGCAAGGCTATTCTAGCCTGAAAAAAGTCTGATGAAAAAAATCTGAAGCATCAAGCAGCATTTTAAGATTGAACTTTGTTGTCAAAGTGAGGGTCCTTTGGAACTAAGATTGGTGAGCATCCTAGCCTAGGTAGAGAGGTGGAGAGATACTCCAGCATTGAAACCAATTAGAACTACCTAATTAATGGACAAAAATCTGTAATGGTGCCACTATCGGATTCTTGGTAATCTGTGAACTCAAGGCTGGAGACTACTAGGGAAAGCAGAAATCTTACCATTTTATTTGGATTTTTTGACTCCAGAAAAAGAGCACTTCTTTAGCTGAAGTGTTACTGACTCTCCTAGCTGCATGCCCAAATTTCAGAAACAGCCCCTGTCTTTCTCCCCTCACCCATCCCCCCAAAGCAAGGGAGATGATCTAACTCATGACAAGTGACACTCCCACATCCTGAAGCACCACCGTGAACTGGGTCAGCTGCTCTACCAGTACATTGGAAAGTCTGTTGTGAACAACCTGAAAGTTTATATTAGTGGAGTACTAGAAGAAAGGAGAAAGTCATGGCAATGCAGCTTTACACTTTTTTGGTTAGTAGGTCAGAGATGACCCACTCATCACCCTCAGCTTGAGCCTGTATTTAGCTGGTCACTCCTCTCGGTAGAGCCTCTTGTTACGCAATTTCCCTCCTGTCACAAGCAAATGACTCTGAACAGGCTCGGGCTTCAGGGACTCACAATGAAGTGACTCAAACCTCCTGCAATTATTCAGTTCCCTGTTTTTTGCCGACTGAAGTCAAATATGTTTAGCATGAAGACTTAATATCACGTCCACTTCATTTTAATTTGGTTGTATTCAGATCTCTCTTTTATAGTAGTCATAAAATAATTCTCTGGAGAGACATCAAGTCTATCGCAACACGAAAACACAGCGTAACAAAGACCAAACACCTAGGATTTGTCTGTTGGTTGAGAAAGGAAAAAGTAAAGAAAGACACCTCCAGCCCCATCCCTGGCAATGTCACCTGAGCACCGGCCATCTTTCACCAGAGGTGGGCTTAGGAGAGGCCCTCCATAAGGGACAACCATGCTGGGTAACTCAGGTGGATAAGTCACCTAGCACAGTAGAATTCTCCTCTTTCTGGAGTATTCTGTTTTTCCTACCTTTCTCTGAAGTTTCAAAACCTTCACACAGCACCTAAATGTCTTTGTGGATTTCAACAGACTTCACACTGACTCAGAGGCCTCAGTCTGCTTCCCTGTCAGTCCCTGTCACCAGTTACATACAAAGCTGTCCACCAATCCTGCTGCCTCATTATGTCCTGCTCTCAAAGAAATTTTAGATCTTGAGATAGCATACTGTATCTTGCCAGCAGAATCTGAACACAGCTGTGCTCTGACTTTGCAGGAAAAACGAGGCAGGCAAGAGAAATACCCAAAATGGATCTTAAGTAGCTTCTTTCTCAGAACAGCTTAGATAAACCACTCATCTGTGCTGTCAGCAGTCCCGCTTGGGAAACCAGACAGCTACCCATCATTTGATGTAGTTCTTAGCTGAGGATCCTAAGCAGAAGTTAAAGTGCACATCACTGGCCAGATTGACTCCTCTTTTCCATATAGAGATTTGGCCTAAATGGCTCCTTTTAGAACCTCTTGCTCAAACAATGTATGAGGGAGCTAGGCAACATTAATTTAGGAATCAAGACTGCACAACGCAAGACTGTCTAGCAAGCATTACAACATCAATGGCTTGAGGGGCTGAGCCTACACACAGGCTTAGCGCTATCGCCTTAGAAAAACAGTGAAGCTCAAAGAAGGGTTAGACCTCAAGACCACATCACTGCCAACTGCAGGAAAGGCAGGTTGTCAGTGATTTGTAGCTATTGTGTCTAGGGATAAGGGTAACACTAGCCTGTTCCCATTATGAAATCCAGTAAAACTGCTGTTTCCACAGATAGGAACTACCAAGCATTAAGTAAGTCTGTTAGTTTGCTTTGCATTATATAGCCACATCCAGAGCTTTTGCTCCACGTAAGGGAGTTCGCATACTGGTTTTGGTTTTTTCTCGGCTAGGTGGTCAAGCTATTTCTGACTCTGAATGCTTTTAACATAATGTTATTACAGTAACAGAGCCTAAGACAGAGTTAGCGATCCTTCTACCGAGAAAAAAAAGTCTGATTTGCACTCCCTTGGTTAAAACTTAACAGGCTGGGCTAAAGCACTTGTTACTGCTTGCAGCCCTTTTCTCTCCTTTCATTCACATCTTCATATCACACTTGATAAGCACATGGTCATTTTGCAAGCTATAATCTTCAACTAAAACCAAGTTTCACTCTGTACTACACGAGACACGGTGACCTTAGAAGAGGTATTCCTGGGCCCTAGATAGGCATTTAGCCAATGAGTCGTAAGATTAGGAGTAAATCTTGAAGCAAATCCGTTGAATATTGAACAATAGGGAGTTCTGTGTTTTAAACTAATTGAATTAAAAATACAAACCTTCTGTAAGTTCAATATCTCACTAGATTAACTATTTTTGACTTCTACTTATTGGCAGAGGAAGTTGCAATGGATTAGTCTGAGCTAGATCATATTTGGTGAAGTTTACTGGCAGTGGAGGGTACTGCCCCATCACATAACTTCTGTGATTTATGTTAGGCTCAGCAATTCTGGTTTAAAGGTTATTTCACAAAGCGAAGGGCAAGTTCTCAGAGTGCTTAGTGACCCTGGGCTCTCCGGTTTCATCATTTCATAAAGTCCTCTGGTTAGTCTGATATGCTTGTCACCTAGGGGCGATTTTGCCACAAGCTCAGGTAACAGATCACCCATCCACACGAGATGTGCGTAGGAAGACAGGCTCTGGTCATTCTTCACATGAGCTTTTGTGTGGCACACTACCTATGTGCTCTTCTGAACACACCGAGAGCCACCAAAAAAACATTTTAAGAGCTTCAGAACAGCCTGAAAACTGGACAAGGAACTAACTTCTTTCCATTTATCAACCATGATTCCACTGTACTGCCTCATTATTTTTTTGCCACTACATTTTTTATCTACAGGTATTAGTATGCAAATCTTAGCCTGAAAGCCTGATTAACATAACCAAACAGCCAGTAGCTGTGGTATTAGCCTGGTCTTCTCACCATTTAATCTTAATGTGCGAATCAGAGTCATAGCCTACTGCTCACAAACTAGTAGAATAACCTGTGCAGATACTTGCTAGTTAGCTTACCTTTCCATGAATATTAAAATTGCTGTTTCTTGGTGCACTGACATTCTGAAAGCTCTTCGTATACTGTGGAGCAGCTGTCCAAGGGGAGTGCGGTGCTGGGGTTGAGATCATCATGAAGAAAGGCTCGAAATTAGATTTATACTCCAAGAAGTCCAATGACATGTTGGCCTATGAACAATTTTGTTGGAGAAAGAAAAGTCATACCTCCAAAAAAGAAAAACCAGAAAAACCCAACCAGCAAGTATTTGAAAAATCCAAACTGGACATTCATAACTTGAGAGTTCAGAAGTACTGGGAACATTTAAGCTATTTCATATAGTAGCTGCTTGCTCATCTACAAGTGCCCAGAACAGCAGCTTGTGATTAAAAAAATCCCAGTGTTAAACAAGCCATCTGTCTCACATCTCTGGACAACTTTCTCCTTCAGACCTATATGTTATTTAGATCTGCAAAGCTCAGAAGTTTGTGCCTGTTTCAAGTATCAAGCAAATTTGCCTAAACTGTTTTCATCAAGTAAAACTGAAGATTTCTTTAACATGGTTTGAGTCTGAGGCTCAGATGCCATCTCCTGCCTGACAGATCCTAGTTTAGCAGTTTCAGTTGTCTTCAAAACTAGCAGTAGTTCTGAAAATGTTTTCCAGCCCCATCATTTATAGTGTACATTCTCACTGTAGCAAGCTCCAAGTTTACAAGGGATGCCACATTTCTGCTGGTCAAGCCAGAAGCTCTAGCGAAGGACAGCTTTGAACTCCATTCACTCACATCACTTCACTGAACTTTCATTTTAGCCTATACACCATTTCAAGTAGCGAGTTCAGTGACTGTGAGTTCCATTTTGGCATTCCCTTGGCCAGCCTTTGAAACTAAAGGTATTACTCACAGACGAGTTCTTTGCTGTTCAAATCTTGCAACATTTTTCTATCCTGTCTGATTAGTATAGCTCATTTTGGACATCCTTTTCTTTTTCTAGAAGAAACAATACACTGGGATGTCCTCCTCTTCCTTCGTCCTAACTTGTACAGAGCTAAGCAAGTAGGGCTGGACTTCAGTTACATGAAAACAGAGTTAAAGAGAGGATAAGAAATGCATGGAACTAAAAAAACCTGGTTCGGAAACCATAGGTAAACTCATAAAGGTAGTGAAACTTTGTTAGGAGCTTAAGTTGCAACATGCCAGGAGTGCAGCAGACAGTTTCAGGTGTTCAGATTTGTTATACCAGTCTGAAGTACCCATATGTCCTTAGTCAGGACAAGAAAGCAACACAGGAACGTTGCATAAGCAATTTACTCCTGTGTACTGCCTGTCGAGTGAACGAAACTCAAGAACTAGCTCTGAAATGCTAAATATATATTTGGTAACTACAGGTAGAGAGTGAAATGCAACATGCTGAAAATTATAATATACTGCTGTATCAATGGGCAACACTACAAGTAAGAGGTTTATGCAGCAATGACCTGTTGGTCAAAACGCTTACAAGCTGCTGAAGGATCAAAAAAGACCAGTGCAATGCCAGTAATAGGATAGTCTCACTTCTGGCTTAACAATTCCAATCTAGCTTTAGGCAGTGTAAATCTAAATTTAATCAGACAGCTGTTCAGCACCCTGAGAAACATCAATCAGTTCTGTTCCTAGTCAGCAGCTGTCTATGTTCAAGAACCCACTGGAACAAAAACTCCTTAGGGTCTCAACAGAAAATTACAAATCAACTGTATGAGGAGACTTCTCAGAGAAGAACTGTCCTGAGTGCCCCATGTGAGCTACCAACTCCAAGACTGTAAGAGCACGACAAATGAAGAGTCCAGCTTGGTGGGTGGTGGGAATGCTCTCCTGATCCCCAAGCTCCAAGCTAATACTACTTGCTAAACAGGGCCTCACGTGAACTAAAGTAACTCTTCCAAATTTTCACTAGTTATTTAGTATCTTTGTTACCTTTCTTTACCTTAAGAGGTTGAAGAGGCTAAAAACTTGCTTAGTCAGCCACACACTTTGCACAGTCCATATACTGCCCTCTCACACTATGGAGCACTGATCAGCCTTTGGTATTTCCAAGTTATCAGTTTGATGTAGTTTGAGATTACAAGATACTAACACATCACAATAGCTAACAAACAAAACATGGTGCAAAGTTGTTTTTATACTTTTAACTTCCCACTGAAATCTTGGTCCAATTAATCTGTTACCGAAGTCGTGTATTGCAATGAAATGCATCCTTCCAGGAAGTAATTTAAGTTGTTGCCTACACGCACCATGCTCCTCATACGCTGCAGCAGTATTAAACCTCTCAGTGAGGCTACTGACTAGCTATGGGAAGCTGGAATTCCTTTCTTCTCCTCAGCTCGTATATGCTATCTTGTCATTTCTAAATATACCCAGAATCTTGCTCTGCTGATTAATGCACACCCACCATCACGACAGCACAATCACGTATTTATGAACTAATAGGCTAACAAATTATCACCCTCACCCTTCCCCAAGCCCCCAGCATGAGGCAGGATCTGGCCTTAAGCAGCTTCTGCAACACAGGTGTTGCAAAATTCCTTACCAATACATCTGTCAGATAATCTACGCTGTAGTTCTCGCCGTGCCTTCGTGCTTTGCCATTTACTGAAAGAGTATAGTTGTAGTACTTTGAGTTTTTCTCCTGTGAAAAAGAAAAGTCATGTGCATGATTATACAAAGTAACATGTACACAGACTACCGGAAATAACCAAAATGAGCTGACAACAAGCATTTGTCAAATAAGTGATAAGCATTTGTTGTCAGGACACCACAAGAATTCTCAGAACTGGTCTCCAACAACAAAGCTTATTTCAGTGCTACCGCACTCTGCTTTACCTTTTCAAGCTGGGGCTTTCCCCAGGCACCTTAGTAGATGAAAAGCAAAGATCTGATACGCAATAGAAGAAAAAAAAAAAAGGGAGGAAAATTTGCATTAAGATGTTAGATGCTTTTTGCCTGCGCTTTCACGACCAGCAACACTAGAACACAAGTTGGATTACAAAGCAACTGAAATAAAGTATTTTAGGAAAAAGAATGGTCACATACCAATGCGTACCAAAAACTCCATCCAGGAGGAACATGACCTACTCCCCCTGCATCCTCTGCTCCATACTGAAAAAGAAAAAGACACACCATGACTCACAGTTTCAATTATGATGAATAAAACCTAGAAATTATGTTTCACATTCCTGTGCTTTACTCAACACTAGTGGAAAAAACCATATATATACACATAAAAACACATATATAGACTGTTAAAGAAAACAAGGTTAAATAACTAGAAAGACAGTAACTGAACACCTGAACTGTTGGCACTCACCAACAAAATTCACATTTTATTCCCTGTTCTACTCTGCAAAAGAAAATATGCAGAAATCCTGAATAATATACAGTACATCATCAGGTAACGAGCAGCAATCAAACCACATGTGCGATAAGACATCCTTAGGGCTTGTGGCAACAGTTCACACGACATTAAAGAAAATTTCACATAAACCAATGGCTTCCACCATCCTCCCCTAAAAGGAAGTATGAACTTCATGCAGTGCTAGCCTCTTGTCACCTCAGTGCCAAATAAGCTGCAACAACCAGCCTTTAAGCCAGCAAAAAAAGGAAAGTAGCTGCTGAATCAGTGCCAAACTCAAAACAGAGAGTGCCTCAGAGCAACACAACGGGTTTTCTCAGGGCTGCCCTCTCCCATCTACGTGACTTGTCCAACTGCAGGGACAGGAGACTATGCTGAGTCAAGGGGATGCTCAGAGGGAGCCAGATAAGCTTCCCTTCCCCTAGGTGCCTCAGTAAAATCAGCAGAAACAAATTTGTCCCTAGCTATGAAAATTCATGTTACATTACTCTATTATACCACCAACATTTTCCATCAAGAGATGCAAGGAAAATAATGCTGTTAAGCACCCTGTAACTCACCTAGTTCCAAATACCATTCCATCACACAAGAGGAGCACTTATATCTTGAGATCTAAAATTCAGCAGTGCAAACTCATATCATAAACTACTACAAACCACGGCTTAGTTAAAAACTAAAAATAAACCAAAAGCATACACATACGAGTGATATAATAATAAAGTCTTGGGTAACCTCCTACGAAGAGCTCAAATAATACCTGTTCTCCCAATGAATTTGCCTCAGCGGACATTTAATATTTAAAATATCATCTTAACTGCTAAAAAGAAAACAGTCCTTTAATTCAAAAACATATATCAGACAGATGTATTGAGACAAACATTTTTTTTTTTCTTTAACACTACTCTAACATCGTGCCTGGTTCAGCACTGGCTTAATCATGTTCTTCTATACCATGTGCCAAGCATCTACCCATTTTCCCCAGTCATTATAATCACAATCTCTAAAAATTAACACATCTGAACATATTAAAAAAGCCTTTGGATTCCATCACGCTTTCAAAGTTAACTTCTGAAAATATTCAGTCACCTGATTTTAACCAAGTTAAAGATTTGAAATTTGCATCTTATTTATTGCATCTCAGCAAAGAGAACTGTTCATCCAAGTAACACTATTTTAAACATTTTGGGGACCCACCATCAGCCACAAATATACAAATCACTGAATGTTTTAGAATGGTGGACAAATGCAAATTAACTGTATCACAGTAAAAAAATAAACACAAAATACCTCATTCAAGTACTTGCCGGCAAAGAACGTTTGGTAACCACACATAGTTTTGAGCAGCGCCGGGAAGGTATATGGTTCTTGAATCTTCTGCCATAACTTGCTGCTACAGTTTCCTTCCAGAGTGTTATTGACAACATGATGATTATGTGGATATTTTCCTGTTAAAATGCTGGCTCGACTGGGACAGCAAAGTGCACTGGGGACATACTGGAAAGACAGGATGAAGACATATAAGACTGACGTTGTTTTACAATTTTTCCTCAAAACTTATAGTTTGAAATATCAGCTAATAGGTTGATTAAAATTTAACCAGCATTAAAGCATACTTCTTTCTGGATACACAGAATTACATGGCAAGTATTTTCACTAGTGAAAAGCTGTGTATAAATCAGTTTTAGATTCCTTCAGCCTGTGTCCTTTAACTCCTCCCAGATTAGATGTGGTTCTTATACAGCAGCAAGTATCCATTAAAGTAGTTTGCCAGTTAAAATTCATGCCATTATTTTAGCTATGGCAATGCATTAGAATATGAGAAGAGTGAGGCAGGTTTTCAGCATGTGTGAAGCCAAAAGTTTTAAGTAGCTGTTCCTAACGCTTCTCTGTTTGTAATAAAAATATCCAGATTGCTCAGTTTTGCTTTACAGCTTAAGGAAGTTAGCACAAGTACTTTCAGGAAGCGAAACTGTCCCTCTCAGATTTTGAGCATGACCTTGAGCTATATTCATTTTGAGACCATAAAGTATTCAGACATTTGTCCTAGTTTGAGCTAAACAGAACCAATTCTGTTTACTGATTTTACTTTTCAGCTCAGTCTCTTCTAAGAGACAAGCACTTTCTGAAGTTAACAGCATGTTTTTGCAGACAGTGTCTGCTACTAGAAATGATAACACTTGATGTTTACAGCTACTACCAAGGACTGATATGCAGAAAGGCTCTTGCTTATACTTGCTCCTGTAATAACCAAGGTCACTGCTAAATCTCATGTACCATGTTGGGGGTGCCAGAAAGTAAAAGGGTCACAAGTAAGAAGTTGCACCTTTGGCGAGGAACGAGCAGGACAGGTAACCCAAACCTAACCAACAAAAGTACACCATTCCTTATTTAACTATTTGGCCGTGCCCTAACCCATGACAAGACTGAATTTA
>NW_009698280.1:30401-30690 GCF_000703405.1 Apaloderma vittatum
AACCATTACCAGTTTTGAGATCTCAGATGACTTAAGATACAAACTACTCAAGTGCACACACGTCAGAAGTTCAAAGAGTTAACGTAAACACTTACCGCATTGAGGAAGGTTATTCCCATCTGCGCAATGAGAGCATTAGTCTTCTTCAGGGGGGTCTGGAAGAAAAGTACCAAAAGGAAATGAGCTAAAAATGTAAGGATTCTACGTAAAGCAAGGGAGTCAAGGCAGTCATACGATTCCCCAAAAGAAGGCCCACCATCATCACCAATTTTAGGCATTGCCCAGACAA
>NW_009698281.1:0-35388 GCF_000703405.1 Apaloderma vittatum
CGGCCGCTCAAAGGGTGTCTCTGCTCCACAGCTCCCAGCGCCTCGCCCCGCTCCTCCCAGTGGTGCTGGCGCGCTGCAGGGGAGTTCTTAATGCTCAGCGTTCTGCTTGTCTCTCATCCAGGCTTGGATTTGCTCTTTAAGTTCTGGTACTGAGAGCAGAAAGAAGAGCAAAAAAAGAATTGTTCACAGTTAAATTATTTAGTAATATTACTATAAGAAAGCTCCTCATTACTGACAGCAGTTTCTTTCTAGAAACCTGATCGTTAATAACTACCAGTATTTTCTTCTCTATCAATGTATTTTCTGCACAGCTTGGAGTAAATGAATTCCTCATTTCCCCACTGTAAGAATATCCTTTAGCCTGGTAGCTATGAAGGCAACAGTGTGGGGTTCTTTTCCCCAGAAAAATGGAAAGCAGAAGGAATGAACCTTTCTGTGCAAGATGAGATGAAAGAACCATCACCTCTACTGAGGTCTCGCCGCTGTCCCGTGAAAGCAGACAGCAACTGCACACACACCCCTCCCAGGGTTCCACCACTGACCCTCACGCAGGTACCTGGCTCCAGCATATTTTCTGTCAGCGTCTGACGATTGAAAGGATCAGTGGAAGAGTTCAACAGGTGCCTCAGGATGATCGACCTGTCCATAATAGTTCCCGATGGCAACCTCACGGGATCGGTCATCAGAGTGTCCATGAGTGGATCTGAGGGCACAAGTGTCTCCTCATTAAACTGAAGACAACAGCTACAAATTATTTAGCTTTTATACTCCTTTCCCCTTTCTGAGCTGGACTGAAGCATTAGCTAGTTTCACCTTATTTTCTCATTTTTGTTTTTTCCTCACTGTTTTAAAGTACATGTAAGACACACATGGATAGGACCAGACAGTACAATCCCAGGGAAAAACAAAGTAACTCTTAGCTCTCTCTATTTACCTAACTGTTTAATGGAATTAGAGCAAGATGCAAGGCTTCATAAACAATACATACTTCCTATTAACATTTACTCATATTTAGAATCAAAGTAACAAAACAAATCCCTCCTCTGCTAAAAAGTCAGTATTTAGGAAACTCAACTTGCCTCTGAATTCATCTGGAGCATCACTGTAATCAATTTCTGCACGGGCGTTCTTGGCAACAATTTCCTCCACTTTCTCTGCCAGCAGTTTGAATTTCTCTATTGCTATGGTTGACTTGATACCAGCCTTTCTCATCTTCGAGATAACCTCCTCAAAGAGCTCTTTACTGTAGGACCTCTATAAAGCAAAGCATAAAAAGACAACTTTGCTGAGCTGTAGTCTCCTAACGTGCCATAAAAATGCTAAAGATCCCTTAATGCATTTTAAAACTTCAGAAGGAAGGATCAATGAAACCTCAACGTTACATCAGACAGAAGTAGTATGTAGGTAACATTCCATTTTTCATCTAGCACTGAAATGTCAGCTTTGGGTAGGCTTACGCTTTTTTACGGGTCATCACCACTGTGGAACTGTACAGGACTATTTAAAAAAAAAAAAAAAAAGGCAAACAAAAAAGCAGTATAACCTAATCAAAATGAATAAGACATTCAGAGAGGCTGACTATAATTATTAGGATTGTTCCTTAGACAAAATATTTGTCTTGCCACTCCTGTCCCTATTCTTGTTCTCACAAATCTAAATACAGCATAAATTGAAAAGTTTTTTCAGATTTCTTAACTTCTCTGAACTTCTCAGTACTGGGAAAGTAGGAATTCTTTCTCCTAACCAAACAAAAAAACCCCATCCCATGATGTTGCAAAAATAGTAAGGCAACTCAGAAGGAGCTAATACTTGCTGGAAAGTTGCCAACCAGCGCAGTAAGAACCCTACAGCGACACAGCACAAGAGCCAGGGAGAGCAAATGCATATCCTACAGCTTCAACTGAAGCAAGAGTTACTTTCATGGAAAGAAAAAACCCAAAAAGTTAGGCAAGGACTTTTGAAAGCTGCTTATGTTCTAAAGACACCGTTCTCCTTTAAATTTACAATGCCATGTTTTGATATAAGCCCTTCAATAAGAATTGTTACTTACACTGCAGAGCAAGGTTGAATTAAATGACAAAACAAAAACACGCCGAGTCTCACAGATTTCTGTTTTCCTTGAGGATTTTAAAATATTCAACACAGCTCTACTTCTTTCATCTACACCACACTGCACCAAGAAATACCATTCACTACTCAGGACACACAGTGCCCACCCAAACTCCTTTCTAGTCCACCGAAGAAAGCAGAACTATGGCAATATGCCCAGGGCTTTATAAATGTTTTCAGATTCCCTCTAATACGTGCTAGGATTTGCAAACGGGAGATGTATCCAAATGCTTTAGAGAGCCCCTGCCATGATCAAGCAACTTTTTGTTTTGTTTTCTCCTAATACCAGTAGCCATTAACCAACTGTGCATTTCCTCGGTGTTTCTTTTCTGTCATTGACAGTTTCCAAGATCCTAGTCACTCCCCCCCTTTTTATGAAGGGCTACTTTGTTAATTAAGCTTTATTCCGGTTCCCACACCACCAGGCTTCTTTCTTTTTAATCCCTCTGTCATTGCTGTGCATTTTGTTGTGGCTAGCATCGACCAATGAGCCACGGCTAACATTTGCACTTTCATATATATCAAACAGCATAAAAAATACTCTGCATGCTCCTTACACACATAAGGTCTGTTTCAAAAGCGTTACTGGTATGACCTGCAATTATCAGAACTTAGATAATTACAGACAAAAGATCACATGTTACTCTGATACGCCTGCTTCACTAGACATGCAAATACAGCTTTGTGTATTGTAAACCAGCTTCCACTAGAATGTCAAGTAGCCATTGAGAACTGTTTTTCCTCTAGATTTTTTAAGTAATATAATACACAGGCACGGAGGGATGCGATTCAGCAGTCTGACAGCTTTGGAAGCACACAGAAGGGAGTGATAGCTTGGCTACCTTAAGAATTAACATTCTGCTCCGAAGACTACCATGAGGCACCTCATGTGTGCTGCGTTCTGTTAGTTTATTACACAGCCATTTAATGAAGTGATACAAAAGGAAAGACAATTTGGAAGCTGTTAGTCTAGAGAATGAGGTTGTTAAAAATTGAGGCTCTTACTCTCAGTTCCAGCTCTGCCCATTCCACATGTTCGTGATGAGGAAGGAGAAGGGAGTCAAAACTCTTGATATGCTTCAGTTTTCCCCCTTGCAAAATTAGGACTGAGTACTCCTGCTAATTCACAGTGAGGCTGTAGCTAATAAGCAACTAACACTCAGGAAATTTCCAGCGCGTTAGTGAAGTGCTATAAATGATTTTGTGTGTCTATAGGTTTGCAAAACACTTTGAAAACAGACTCGGCTACAAAGAGGAGACAGAATATGAACACAGATCATCTGCTGAAAGAAAACAAATAGCAAACACAAACAACAGAACCTGGGTGGCAGCACACAAGGAAGATGAAACTCTTCTCAGTACTCTGCAAAGTCCTGTCTGACCACAGCACTTTTGCCCTACCCGCTTTCATCTTTTTGGAGCTCACCTGATCATCAGCAATTGCCTTAGCAAAGCGAGCACAGTCTAGCTGTAGATAAATGTCAGTGAGTTGGTCCAACAGCTTCTTTGGTTCAAACCCGTATTTCTCAGGGTTTTCAACTTTCAGGTCACGGCACTTGGGGCCACACAGTTGCTGTAAGTTAAAGTTCAACATAGCAGCCAGTCGCGGTCCAAGTTCCTACAAGACCAAAGTAAAACACAGATCGCAGCATGAAGGCAGTGATAAAGAAGGTTATCCCTAGGTTTGCATACAGCAAGATCAGGAATTATTAAGTAATGAAATTATGATTTTGTCAGCTTGCAGGAAGTGTCTTGACTTTCTGCATTCTTTCCATTAAAAAAAATTGTGATGCAAACAGCTTCTGTCTAGAAGGATCACACACCTCAGTGACTCAGGTAATGCTCTTAACATCAAATAATTTCTAAAGCAATTAGTTTGTAAAGAGATTTCAATGAGTTGGAGAAAGGGGAGAAGAATGGAGACAAAGAGCTGTCAAACATTTCCATATTATTATCCAACAGCAGAGATGTCAGAGAAGCTAGAAATCAAATTCCATCTGAGCAGGACTTACAGGTCTGAGAAAAGGCTTTTGAACCTGCTTGGTAAGGATATGGAACATATCAACAGTTTCTGTTGCCAGGGCAAGATATGAACGAGACACACGCTCATCCTGAGCCAGCTGCGACTGCCGAGCCTGTTGCTGATCCTAGAAAACAAACGTTCAGTGGTTACGAGTCCACAGAATTCCCTACATTATCACCCCTCAAAGCCTTAAGAGCCAGAACTAACGCTATCTAGACAGACAAAAGAAGAGACGGCAATTCAAACCCAGATGTGATACATGCTTTGATTTAAGGTACAGCGCGCTTGTACTACCCAACACTAAAGTCTGCACCAATTTTCTACAGTCTGCAACACTAAAACAAATGCAAATGGCATCACAAGACTCTGCGGTTATCGAGTCTGTTTATATCCTGTAACCGCTCCTCACAGCTGCAGAAGTGGGTTATGCTTCCTTTCCATCCAAATGCCAATACTTCAAAACCAGCTTGGGATCTGAGACTTAAATGAAGTTCTAATTTATGCACCATCATAAGTAATAAACACTCCACACTGGAACAATCTGTAGATGATGCACCAGCTCATTTTGTCGCTACAGTAATGGCTTAACCTTGCTAATAGGCACAAACAGGAAGAAAGGCTTCAGAAGAGCAAACCAGAGTAAGTTTAACAAATAAGATCTTTATAGCTTTTATTTTCAACCTTTTTTTTTTTTTAAAATAATCAATAACCTTAAAATAGAAATACCAGACACAATTATTGCTTATCAGGCTAAGGTCTGAGGTAGAAGACTCTAACCATCTGCATCGAACCCACTCGGGATCAATGCATTATCAAAAGCTTCTATTCCTTGAAGTCAATTCAACTGGCAAGCATCTTCCAAAACCTCCTTCAAGAAGGTTAAAGTCTCAGTTTCTCCACTACGTGCACAGTCACTGAAAACTTGATACTATTTCCACTTCACACAACACTCTTTGCCAGGCACCACATAACTAGGCAGAGTGATGATTTTTGCAGAATGTCATCCAGAGTGGCCACGGTCATACTGGCAGCAAGAAAAAACATCCAGAACTGCTTTTCGTGAGCAGCTTTTTGGTGCTGCCTCTTACTAAAAACGTTTTTTTTTAATGGCCTCGTATTAAAAAAATGAAAAATAAGCAAAGGGCACTTTGAAAAACAGCTCTGTTCACCCTGGGCAGCAGGTCCCATTGTTCTTTATTCTTCATCTCCTCTTGCACTTCATGGATACGTTTTAGGGACTCCAGACTCTCATCCAGCAAGAAAGTTGTGTCATTTATCAGCATGTTGATGTAGCGAACAAACTGCTTCCCAGAGCTGAAAACATTGAAACACGGTTATCACGGCAGAGTAGATGGGTGTGCAGACCAGACGGCAACGCCAGCAACACTCCTTCTGCACTGAATATTTTAAATAATGATCCCATTCCCCAAGCCAAGCCGATTGTGGTGTCCAGAGCTCAGTTCAGAAACGTTCCAGTTCTACTGGAAGTGGTTGCCATTTAAAATACAACAGGAATAAAACAGCATCACCCATTCCCTGGCCATGACAGGGAGGTTGGATTAAATGATCTCTAAGGTCCCTTCCAGCCTGGGCCATTCTATGATTCTATGATTCCCAACAGTAACGACCTCCTCTGCCCAAGCAGCTTGCACGACAGTAAGCAGCACTATACACAACATCTTACTCACTTGAACTCTTCCATAAAAGTACCATGGTGAGCGATATTCTGCCAGAGGCTTTTGAAAATGGTGCTGATGTGGTAGCGGATCGTAAACTTGTCATAGAATTCACTAGTGGCTCCAGTATGTTCAACATCTGGAAAAGCAAACAGATCCCACAACTGAAATCAAACCTCTTCCCCAACACTATTCACCTGCCGCACACCCACATCTCTCCTCTACTGTCTCCAACGTGCTGAGCTTCTTAAGAGATCAAATTCAATTCCCATTCAGAAGCCTCCATCTTAATGTCCATTAAAAGAAGCAGCACCATCCATTTTCTAGTCCAGAACCAACCTCATTTCTGAAGAAAAACCCCTCAGAAAATAAAACTTTCTGCTTTGTTCAACTCCACTTTGCTCCTAGTCCCACAGTCTAAAATTTCACTAAGAAAACTCTGGGAATGTGGCAAAAATAAGTGGTTTTATTGGCACAAAACTCTTCTGAAGCACCTGAATCTACAGGACTAGCAAAATTAGAATGAAAAGTTTTAAGACCCTGATACTCCCTTAAAAAGCAAACAAAAAACTTGCAGTTTGGAATCACAAAGACAGTTGTCACATCAATCAAGATGATAAAGAGAGTGGAACATCTCCCTTATGAGGAAAGGCTGAAGGAGCTGGGGCTCTTTAGCTTGGAGAAGAGGAGGCTGAGGGGTGACCTCATAAATGTTTATAAATACGTCAAGGAGGAGTGTCAGGAGAACAGAGCCAGGCTCTTCTCAGGGATGTCCAATGACAGGACAAGGGGCAATGGGTACAAGCTGGAACATAGGAGGTTCCACAAAAATATTAGAAAAAAAACTTTTTCCCTGTGTGGGTGCCAGAGCCCTGGCCCAGGCTGCCCAGAGAGGGTGTGGAGTCTCCTTCTCTGGAGACTTTTAAACCTGCCTGGACCCACTCCTTTGCAATCTACTGTAGGTGACCCTGCTCTGGTGGAGGGGCTGGACTAGATGATCTTTTGAGGCCCCTTCCAACCCCAACATTCTGTGATTCTGTGTGATTCTGTACTCTACAGTGCTGGAGTTGTGAGCACGCAGCAGCCTGTGGAAGGAGAAGAATTCTTAAGGTTCCATCTGATGCTATTTCCCAATTCCTGTGCAACAAAGCCTCACCTAAACAAGATCTGAGATCTACCTGTTTTTATTTCTTCCTGCATTTTTCTGTTTATTTGTTTTTTTAAGAGATTACAACAACTAACACAGCCTTTTGCCTTGTAATAGCCACTGCTTACTCTACACTCAGTGAACTACAGACAAAGCAGTTACCTGTGTAAAACTTCATCAGGGAGGGGACTAACAATTTAGTGGAGAGAGGATGATTCTCAATCATTTCAAAGAACTTTTGTGTCCGGGGCTGAACAGCTGGATTTGTCATGAACATCACTTCCACCAGCTTGGCTACTAAGTAGGGATTTCGGATGTAGTTCTGGTTGCACAGCATCACAACAAGGAACATCACTATGTCCTGAGTACAGGGCTCATAAAGCACCTGAGGAGCATATCTGAAAAGAAGACAAGGAAAACAAAATTCAAATCCCCCAACCCTTTATTGCCTACAGAAGATTTATCGTATACATCAAGTAAGATTGCTCTTTAGCAACTGGAAAAGTTTAATCATTCTATCCTAACTTCCCATCTTTACAGAAACTAGATTCTTCCTCTTCAAAAAGGTCTCGCCAGGTGTCCACTGGAAGGGGAATTTTAGCCTGAAACACCGTCATATTCCTTTGTTGCATGTAATAGCAAATTTGCTGTGAAGCACCATTCTAACAGCACCTCGAGGGCAAAAGCAAACATCTCGTACAACACAGCAAAGTCTGAATTTGAAGGCACGTTCTCAGGAAGAAAGTGACTGGCTTCAGATCTCAAGGCTTGCATCTGAATAGTACTCATGCCCATCTAAACGACTAAAACCATACAAATGCTTTAGTCCCAGCAAATTTATAAGTGGGGGCATTTTCTACTCATTAAGCTACCATTTTTTAAAAAAATATGATTCCAGTGACGATTTAGCGCATCATGAGACCAAATGCAAACCAGAAAGAACCTTCAGCTTTCCTCCACTGTATCTGCTGCAACGCCTGCCAATGCCATAATCCTATGTCTATTGTTAAAACCCCAGAACATTAACTACAGAACAGCTAGGGAAGTACTTTTGCACCCTAAACTTATGTGCACACCACCTGTTCCAGGGGTAAACAGTAGTACAAATTTCTTTTAGACATAACTTCACTTACTGTACAATAAAAAATAAAAATTCAGCAACATCTTCCACGTAAAACTCTGGCAATGCTGCAAATACCTTCGGAACTTCAGGAGTTAAAGGCAATTTTATGCTGCAGAATAAAAGAGAGACAACAAAGAGGACTGTAAAATAGCAGGGTTAAGCAGAAAGTGTCATGAGCTCTCTTATGGAATTCTCCTACAGGGGCTTAAAAGACTTGGGAAACTGACTGTTTAAAAACCCATGTCAGTCCTTCAAGTGTACTAAATATACCCAAGGGTTGCTCCCCCCACAACCGAACTTTAAACTACAAATAAGACCTATATTCCATGCAAGAAGGTATGGCACTGATAGAAATAAAGTAACAATCATGTAAGAATGCAGATGCTAAAAAAAAAAAAAAAAAAAAAAAAAATCAAATCAAGAATTGGTAAATGCAATCTAACAGGATCTGAAGTACCTTTGATACAAATTACACAGATAATCCTGACACTCACTTGGGATAGGCAGGGTCAAGAATGCGAAGCATCAGCTGAATCACCATGCCGTAGAAATTCAGACATCTCCTGAGAAAGTTTTCATCCAGCAAACCAGCATCTGCGCAAGCCTTGCACCTCACCAATTTCTGCGGAACAAGCACACAGAAACTAAGCCAGGGCGAGACAACAGAAAAGGAAGGTCAAGCCTATCAAACTAAACAATGTATCTGGAATTATGACACTTAATAACAGAGATATCAAAGGGGGAAAACCCTTGGTGTCAATTTGTATCAAGAAGACCCAAGCAGGAGAGACCTTCAAAAGAGAGGACCCCAGCACACTTATCTTTGGCAGAATCCTATGGGAAATTCGGAGTCGAGGGCTCCATCTCGGGCACAGGCTGCGCACACACAGCTACCCCTGAACAAATCTGTTCTCTTTCCAGTAAAAACAGTATTTTCCTCTTTCTGAGGGATACGACCCAAGTTGATCCCGATGTTACTCTGAATTTTAAATTCGCCATTAATGTTATATTCTGTCAGGACCACTACCTAGTGCAGCACTCGCATGGGTATAAATTCACCATTTTCAGGAAGCATTAGTGGGAAGTTGCATTTAAACATTAGGACACAAAGTGAACACACAGGCTACCAAGGCCTTTAGCTGAGAACTGAATCACTTACAAACCTTAAGCTGTGTCTTGCAACGTTTCAGCATTTCTCGATGCCTGGTAGCCAGAGGAGAATCCTTCCACTGGCTTTCATTGTTTTTCAAATCTTCAACAGTCCTGAAAACCACAGGCAGTAGCTGGTTATCCTGACAGCAGCGATATGTACTGCCATTGACAAGGCACTTAGCATTTATCTGCTAAACACCGAGGAAATATTGAGAAGTGGGGGAAAAAAGCTCATCATTTTCATAGAAGTCACCCATCACCATAACAAGAAAAATAAATTGCTTTTGTAAATGCAGACTGAACATCTGCGCAGCGTGCAAAGGCACTACGTACACTAGCTCCAACACACATGCCTGTCAGACAAATCAGAACAGTGCAAAAAAAAAAAATGGGGGAAGGATGAAACACAGAAGGGATTCATGCTGCTTCACAAACTAATTTTATCCACTGTATTAAAAAAAAAAAAAAAAGGTATTTGCCTTTTTTCTTTTTCACGCTGAAGTCTACAGTCACTCTAAAGGAAGGTTAAAAGGATGTCATTAAAATTAACCCTAAAATTAATCCTAATATAAAGAAGGGCTGGTCCAGTTCACTGCAAGATATTTAGAAGATGAATGAGATCTCTAATATAGGAAAGGAAAATGGAAAACAAAACGAGCTAAGGAAGAACAAGGTGGCTGACAACAGGACTGGTTAGCAACACTTTCCCAAGAAAGGTACAAGTCTGCATCCTGTGTATTGTCCCACTTTCGACTATTGTGAATAATTTTTGCAGCTTTCTTCTACCCTTCTCTTGCTCCATCATCCCTAAAATTCAGGCTTGCAGAGAAGCACAACACAGGGATAGTCTACAGTCCCCCTGCCTGCACAAGGACCAGTAAATCAAGGTGGTTGTTATCAGCTCCTCTACCCACCTCCTCACTCTGCCCTGCAGAAAAGAACTTAAATAGACATTATACACCCCAATTATATTTTAAAAAGTCTATGTATAGCCGTATCTTAATCCTTTTTAGGAAGGGCTGCTAATCTGAACAAAACTCAATATACTGAACTATACAGACACAGCCCCTTTTCATCCCTCCTCTAAACACAAATTCTTTTCCACATCAATCTCCACTTACGGCAGAGAAATATCCAGTTTAGTATCTCTACCACGAACATCTAATGACGTTGCGCAGTGTTGCAAGCTACTAAGCAATTCATGGAAAATGCTGAACACTGAGCTCCTGCTGATTTCTGTAAAAGCCAAGAGCTCTTCGCTCTGCACGGTTACACGGAGATTGCTGCATAAGCAACTCCTTCGCAACAATTCTAAATAAGGCAAACCCAGCAATTCCTTTTTCAAACCAAACATATGGCTTATGTACAAGTAATCCAGAGGCTGTTTATATGAAAATACTTTTTTTCTTTAAGATACACTGACTCTTCCTGCTCTGCTCCCTGCACCTTCCCAGGTTCTCAGCCTGCATGTCCTTTACAAACTAAAAACGAAATCACTGAAATTGCAGTCGAAAAACCCTGTAAGGGACTCATGGTATTACTGCCAGGAGCCATTTACCAAAATGCAGTGAGTGCAATCATAAACAATGGAAAATACTGATGATACGAAAATCTAATTTTAACAGACTATTCTTCGAGGTTTAGCAGCTATAAAAGTCTATTTGAATTTATGCCAAGAGGAATGGAAAACAGCAGTATTTTCATGTCAACATTGTAACTTGTATTTATAACTTTTAAAACGGTAAACCACATGCTGAATTACACGTACATCAACAATATTTAGAGTTTGCTGCTGAAGGCTTCCCTGTGCTGACAGTATGACAAGTTATGCGGCCTCGGAAGCCAAGGGGAAAAAGGTAAGTATCTCCTGGGACATACGAAACAGCTCGGGCACAACTAACGAGGTTGGGTTTCTGACATCTTGAGTCAGACTTCATTATGAGCCGTGTAACTTCACGTGCACTCCTACAGCGATGTCAAAGAGCCCGAGGCACTGATGTCCACACACCGCCAGCCACACCACAGACTGAGTTGTAACCAACAGTGTCATGAATCCTGAGGTGCTCTGAAGATAATTCAGTTACCTTTGCAGTAGAATGGTCGTCTCACCAATTTGAGCTGGCTTGTGTAACCACTATCCTCCATCCCCCTATTATCTGAATTTCTGATTCAAACCACAGTCCCTCAACACCAGCAAACACTCGTAAGGGCCAAAAACAGAAGATCAACAAACAGTTCAGATGATCTGTGCTCAGCAAGTTTTACCCAAACTGTTGCTCTGATTTTATTTAGTTTATAGGACTTGTGATCACAGTGAGCAGAGGACATTGCTGGGATGCTAGGACTCTCAGACACCCTACGTAATTAACAGTTTCTAACCTGTTGAGTTCCCTGATGGCCCGCAGTCTGCGTATGTACCGACGGCAGCTTGGCAGGATTGAGAGATGATGGGCGTGCAGGGTTAGGAAGAAACATTCGGTTGGGAATTTCGGCTCAGAAAATGGAGACGGATCCCTATCTAGAAAACAAACCAACAAAAAACCAGAATAGCTCAATAAATTTAAAGATGAACTGCCTTAACGAGAGTTGAGTCCTTGAACACATCTTTCTTTAAAACAAAAGACGACAGCATCAAGACAAAGCATTTAGGAACGGGGGTATTATTTGCTGGAGTCGAGTACTTCCGTGGACATCCAGTACCACAACCAGAACGCACAGTAAACGCTTAACACCTCTCACTAAGAGCACTCACAAAGTTCAGCAATCCAGGCGGTAACATCCTCCATCGTTGCTTTCACTCTTGTCTCATCTGTCGGGAGGTCAATACGGCACCGGGGATGAAATACGTACATGGGATCAACCGTTTCTAGCTTTATCTTCGTACTTAGTTGCTGTAGTACCCATAAGAAGTTAAGCATAAAGCCATCTGTAGATACCAGACGATCATCGGTCTGTGGGGGAAGAAAGTAAATAGTTGAATACATAAGCGTAGAATCACAAGGGTATTTTCAAGTTCAAGAAAAGGGAGAAATGATAAAGAATCTGTAAAGGAGATCTTTGTCGTAACAGGAAGGACACCAGCTTATATACTCGCTTTCTCTATGGTTCAAATAGTCGTTCTCAAGAACATAAAAAGAATAGAAGATTGAAGAATCTAAAAGGACTTAAAAGGGCCTCTTTCCAAAACGGCTTGCCACAGCAACACAAGAGTTTCAACTAGTCACTGAGCTTTAATTCCTAAGTTTTATCTTAAGTACAATGTTTCTATTGCTTCTTCACTGGATCTTCACAGAAATATTCTTATTATTGGTTCTGAATGTTTGCCTTTGCAAAGGGGACTTGAAGACAACAATGATTCAACACTCAGGATGCATGCACAGATTTTATCACAGGAAATGTGTGCAATGCATTAATTAAACAATGGCAAAATCACATCCCTGCTGTTTCACTGGAACCACGCCAGTTCATATCTGCATTATTCCTTCTACAGAAATCGTACAAACAAAGCCTAGCAACTCACCACCTGGGAAATAAGGGGTTTTAAACATAGCCAATTGGTAGGAAACCCTCATAGATGGGGCAGAGGTACAAAGCCTTAACATCTAATATTGAGCCGCTGTTACTGAAGTGACACATCAGCCCTAAGAGAGGAAATAAACTGATCAAACAGGTAAAGGAGAACCATTTCAGAAACAGGAGAAGTATTGAAAGAGATTCAGACTAATGACAGGGCTTCTTGCCTACTGCAGTAAGCATTCAAAATCCTTTCGTGCTCCGTTCAAGAGGCAGCACTGCACAAGCCACCTACTGACATCCGTGCCCCAGGTAGGTCCACGCATCACAGGGAGAGCAGTCCTCTTTATTTACCTGCATCTGGGCCTTTTTCATGTTGGCATTGACAATAGCTGCCATGTAATTGAGAGCTGCTTCCCGAGTTTCACCATTCAGCAAAATACTATGTAGAATCTTGAACAGCTCTTGCTGCAATTTCAAGTAAACATTCCATCAGGTTGCACATATTTAATGTCACGCTCCATATTTTTATGTTCTACAAATTCCACAAAACTAACCACAACCCCTTTTATGGTCTTATTGTCAACTTTATATGCATATATTAGTTATGACAGGAGTTACAGGAATGATGTATATAGAAAACTACACACACTACTAATTCTTTTACTCATCCATTAACATGAACTATAATCAATGACTAACTGTTCTGACATTTTCTGGATTGGCTTACAGCCCTAGAGAAATATTAGTAGCATTCTAATTCTTTTCCTCGAGTCCCTTCAGCCATATCCTAACAGATTCATCATTAAACACAGAAGCTAGAATTTTTAGATTATATTCTTCATCTGTGTCGAGACCAGTAAAACTCCACCATATTTTACATTTTTTTAAAACATGAGAACGCTTACCCTTGCTAATTCCAGGTAATGTTGCAAAGACTGGCTAACAACCCGGGTGTTTTCAAGAGTAATGGCAGGCCCTGAGAAGTACTTTTCAACTACTTTGTTCTGAAAATAGAATGAATATTGGCAAATGTATCAAACAACTGAACAACCTCCCACGTCCCCCTTGCTACTATCCACATCCTTCTGTACCACTTACATCATCTTCAGCAAAGACGGAGAGACTGAAGAAGGCTCCAAGATAGGAAAGCCTTTGCAGCTCTCTTCCCGCACCTGTGCTTAAAGATTTAGGCAACCATAAGGGCAACGAGACAACCTAGAAAATAAGAGAAATAGCAAGTTAATCAAAGCTGCCACGTCAGCCACGCCACCTCACCTGCGTGGTCACCTTTCCATCTTTGTCACATGCTCTCGATTCTTCAACATTCAGTCATTTTTATAGCTAAATGGAAACATCTCTTCAGTGTTTCAGCAATCTAAGCAAGTCTTGTTTGTCCTAGTTTTTTTCTAAATTCTCAGGGATAAGGACTCTCTTCACTATTTTTTAGCATGAGAAACTACAGTAGCCTCTGTTCAGAGTTCTGAAGAGCATTATCAATGTTGATTGTACGATGCCATCAACAAAATAAGTTATGTGGTTCTCTTAAATTGAAAAAACAATAAAGTTTAAAAAATCAGAATGCGTAGACTTACCAAACTGCACACAGGATGTGTTTTCCCAAATTTGATTTCACAAAGTTCACATAGTGCCTATGAAAAAAACCCAAGAAAAATTACTTTTCTGTGTAATTCCTAAGTAACGTGACTGCAAATAACACACTTAGCATGGTAAACTGCTGAAAGAGCCAAACCTTTTCCTTTAATCAGTGGAAAAACTTCCATCTCGTACAATGGCGAAGAGGTCCAAAAAGCGCTAGAGCACACCCCGCTCCCATTTTAGCTTTTACGTCATTCCAAGTTGTCTCAAAAAAGCTAACACGGCTCACAGGATAATAAATTATTGCACTTATTTCAAAAATTAGCTGTTATTTGTTTGTTCAGAACATAACAACGCCTTTGCTGGACTCCTGAACTGCCCCATAAAGGCAGTAACAATAATAAAAAGAGCAATTGTCCCGTACATACACCAAAGCCTTTGTCTTTTGAATCAGAGTGGAAAAAATGTCAAATGAACACAGAAGCCAGAAACAAAGAATCCTATCCAAGATCTCTAACTCACTTTCAATTGCAGCACAGAAAAAAGAAAGTCGTTATAACTGACCATTCTGAAAACACAACAACACTGTAGGCTCTCGTATATCCCGCTTCTCCTGTATGACATGTCCTCATTCGTCAGTTATACTACAGCTAGTAACTACTATTCCATCCTTGTGCTGCACACTGTGCCAGCTAGGTAGGATCAAAAAGGAGTATCATTTTCAAGCAGCCCTTACTTGTAGCCAACAGCCAAATTTGCACCAGTTCACAAGTTAAATTAGGTGGAATAACAGAAGAGCAGGAAAGCACAGAAGCAGCAAAAATTGTTATTTTTGCAAAAGCACCAGAGTTGCTTAATCAATTTCGTTTGCAGCACCCCAGAAGTATAAATAAAGCCTGAGATGCAACGGCTTTTTTTTTTAGCATCATACGCTGAAGATCCTAAAACCTGGAAGATCCTAAATTGTGCTCACAATGCACAGTTTAGCCAAGAATTTAGCTTGCTCCTTTGTGGCCAAGCATGCTTCTCAAATGACTTTTTTGTCTTCTCAATAAAAGCTGTAGGAAGAAAGCACATCTAGGACTAAAGTATGCACTTAAAACCTAAAAATAAGCATCCCTCCTTTTCAGCCAAGGAATATTATGATGCTTTCCTCAGCAAATATCACCAATTAAAATAATTTTGGGTTTAATGCAATAGATTTTTGCTTCCCACATACGAAATGAGCCCAGCAAACATTAGTATGGATATTGGGCTTTACTTCCCAGACTTAAACTGGGGGGAACTTAATAGGATTTTATACGCATCCACAGTATTACGACGACGAGTATGCACCACGAAATCCATGCATTCGATTAATCTTATATAAAGCAATACGTATACACATTTGAATAGCGCGCTGTACAAATGCTGTAAATTAAGCTTGAGATCTTCTTGGCCCCAGACTCTATTACATTTTTAATGGTGTTTTACACATCTCACACCACATTAAGCTTCCAATAGAGTTTAACAGTAATCCGCTAACTAAAGAAATCCTCAAAACGTTGAAGCATGTTATCTTGTATAGAAGTTGCACAAGTTACCAGTAATCGTATGGAAACTGATTTTAGAATTGAATAGTTCTTACCATAAGGGGGTATTTAAAATTGTCACTATCAAGGGAGCACTCTTTGGAAGCTACAGCCAAGCCTTGTAAGATGGGAATAAAGATCTGTAAAAACAGGAGTTGATAACTTTATTCAAGAATAAGAATTAATCAAATGACACTATTACTGTACAGAGCACAGAATGTCTCATATATATGTGTACTGCCTCTTAACAAGTGCAATTCTAACCCTTAGAACCAGCCAACAATGAGAGTCAGTCCTTTTCACAAAACGCTAAACAAGTTCAAACAAGCAGAGCTTGATTTTGTTCAATAGGTTGAAGGCATAGAACTATGAGATGGAGAATAAACCTCTGGAAATCCTTTTCTCAGATATTGCAAATAATAAAATCTTATGACATAATTATTTGGTTTTTTACCTATGTCTTACCTGCTTGAAGACCTCTTCATCCTGATAAGTTGTTCTCACCAATTCTTGGATGAAGCCAAATGGGAGATTCCTACACAGCATATATGGTACCAGCAAAGACTGCTGCTGCAATGACCTTTATTTGTTAAAAAATGAAAAAAATATCCAAAACTACTGATTATTTGCAGTAGTACTTGTGGTACTATTTACAACAGTGTCATCTAAGGACGTGCCAGAAAGCAGACTATCATGTAAGCACACCCACTTCTTTCAGTAATAACTAATCTTCTTAACTTACTTGCGGAAATTCACTTGTGGAAATTCATAACACTTTAGTTTAACGAGGCTGGAGGAAAGTAACAGCTTCTGTGTAGTAACTGGTTCTCCCTTCTACTCCTTTCTCATGAAAGAACAACTTTGTCAAGCTCAACTAGTGAAGGACTGACATTTTTTGATGTTTGTTTTCCAGACTAAGAGAGGAATGCAACATCACTCTTTACTGAATTAATACAGTCATTGCTTTGAACTGCTCTCTAGGACTTATGAAAAAGTTTCTCTTTTTTTTTTTCCTCCTTACATACGTAACATACATTACATATATAAAACTTGTTCTAATGTCAACATTGGTTCATGTGAAGAAAAAATCTCGAAGCACGGTGGATAATCGGTGCACCTTTAAAGAATATAGAAATACATCAGAGGGAACAATAAGTCTCCAATGGTAAAGCAATAAACTATTACTCTGGCACATAAATGTATCCTGATCCAAAAAATGATTTTAGTTTTCTTATCAAATCCTCGCAAGAAAAAAATATATCCCAGGACAATCTAACTTGTGATGAACATGAGCTGTAGTTACCTTGGTTGTGTTAGGGATCCCTGTAGCACCAAAGCAGCGTGTGAAATGCACTGGGATCGGATGTTGCTCAGTAACTGGCTCACTGTTGGCTGGCTACACATCTGACAAAAATGACTGGAGTTTAATACAAACTAGAAGCATTCGCAGACAGAACAGACAGGAAATATTCACACAGTATGAACGCAATAGGCACACTAAGATTAGCACTGCTCCAGCTAAAAACTTGTCAGGTTATATATAGAGGGTTGGCTGGTTATTGCCTCCCGAAGAAAAGCTTAAAGCAGAATACAGAATGCTGATAGGGAGCTGCTCTCACAAAAGTATGTTTTACATGGAATAAATTTGGATAAAAAGCAGATCAACAGGGGAAGGACAGTTTCTACCACAATGCTTATTTTAGTAAAACTTACACGATTCAAGTACAATGAATTAATAACAGTCACCAAAGCCATAAAGAAAGCACTATCAACTTCCACCAGCTTTCCCCACTGAGCAGTAAGAGAAGTGTCTGTAGCAGAACTGCTGCAAATTTGTTCACCTGAAACGTACCTTTGGTGCTTTTCTCTCCTCTATTCCAACTCTGTCAAAACACTCAATGAGGTAGTTCAGCATCTCTGTCTCCTTACAATTTTCAATGGTGAAGTGGTCACTGCAGGAATCGGAAACACTTGAGCTGCCAGAGCCTCCCACACTTCAAAACAGACAAAAAGAAGAATCAAAGCATGAGGTACAGTTCTTCACTTGTGCACCACAAAATACTTCACAACCTCTCAACTTCCTCTGTCAATTTTCTGAAGACTCCATCCCATCACACACACGGCTCAATAATAAAGATCATTTCTGTCATCTTTGAAGAGCTCTCCCTTTAACAGCTTGTCCAACTCTGGAAGTTCAGCTGTACTGCACCATGAAGATTCAATCACTTTTTTAATAAGCATCTGAAAGACAGCGACAAGGTGCGTGACTTGAAGATAATCAATAAAGCTTGCTCTCAGGTGCAAGCACCAAAACTGAACAGCCTTTAAGCTGTACCTGACACAGAACTGTTCAGACGCTCAGGATACCACAGCACTTCGTGCCGTGCCGCAGCCTCAGCCCGGGCTCTGTCCATCGCATTCAGACAGGGGGATTTTACCAACACTGTTAACACGAGCCAGCCCACAGAAGGTAAAATCCTGCCACTGCCGAGAAGAGACCTCGGCTGATAGACAGGGCTACAGACAATCACCTTACGAGTTCTAAGGAAGGAGAATAAACAAAACAGCAGGCAATGCATCGAAGCAACTCTTCCTTTTAAGATTTCATCACCTAAAGATCATTTCATTTCAACTCAGTTCATTTCAATTCTCTTACAGTAAAGTATGCCTTTTCATCAAGTAGCACAGCCTCAGGGGGGAGAAAAGAAAGCACCAATATTATAAACATGGGAACTAAATCCACAAAACCAAAAACCATGCTTGAAACGAGAGAAAATATTTTTTTTAAAAAAAGTGAGAAAAGACCCCACAATTCTCAGTTTCGTACTTGTTATCTCAATAGGATCCTTCTCTATGTAACAGCTTGGCAAAGCTAATTAAAAGCAAAATCCTCATTTTACAGATGGGAATCAACACAAGATATATTCACTTTATGTAAAAGGAATTAAAGAAATAGCAGTTACGTGGATGGTCTGCTGCTGTTCCTCAAAGAAAAGTCTGCATGCAGTCAGGGTGGATTTAAATGAAGACCAATTTATAAGCTCCAGATCTTTAACTGGAAAACAAGAGTATGTGTTTCCTTAAATGTAGCTTTTTAAAAATACATTTAAAACTAGGAATTGTGTCAAAATTGGAGTCTCCTTTAAACTGTGAAATAATTTATACTCTAATAACCAAGCTGTACAAACGTATTGTGCAAGGTTTACAGTCCAACCAATATACAAGGGAAAGGTTATTACCGCTAAGCATCTGGTAGCTCAGCATGTTAAGAAATGTAACTTCCACTGGGAGCAGCCTCTTTTTGCAGAGAAAAATTGTTTTCAGTTATTAAACTAAACCATGCAAAACATAGGTCTATTAAAACAGTGCACAGTAACCACAAAATCATACATGTTTTCTTTTCTACTGTCTCTCTTTTAAACCTCGACTTCTCACATGCCGCTCAAAAATTACCCTTTTAAGAACACCAATTTTTAAACAAAAAAAATCCAACTACTTCTACAGTTAGTCATTCTGTTAATGACTTCGCTGCAGCAGTAACTGAAATTATTCCAATGCAAAGCTCATACGTCCTTCACGTACATACTGAATGCCTTGGTATTTTCAGAATTCAAGTTGTTGCATAATCGTACAGTCACTGTGTTTACAAGTTAACTAACATTTTACTGCTGTCTGCAGAATGCCAGGACATAATATACAAACTGGGACTCCAGAAGCACGGTGGCCTCAGAAACCCTTACCAAAGGCTTTGCAACTCTATTTGACAATTTGATTAAATTGCCAACAGGATAAAAACGAACAGAAGAGTGAGGGGAAATAACCCTAAATTCCTCGTACACAAAACACCCTAAACACGTGTTACCAAGTTCACTCTTGTGCAATTGGACTGGAGTGGAAAAGAGGAGATCCTCTGCAAAGGTAAACGCAGAGCTCTTCTCTAGATCCTCTTTTCTCTTGGCACATCCAGTGTTCTGCAGGTTTTCTCGCACAGTTACCTGGCTAGCTTCCAAACAGAACTCGCTAATATCAATTCTATTTTTGTTTTCCCGTACCTTAAGGTCACACAAGTGAAAGGGTTTTGCTATATCATTAGGAAGTTCTACCATAAAATATTCTGCTCTCTCCATTCCTGCCTGTTTCAGTTACAGCGGCCTCTACTACCTACCACATCAAAGGACCACTTTAAACTTCCAGGTGTATTTTCTTTACAGGCTAGAGGAGCGACCCTCAGCTGTCAAACAGCAATGAATCCTCAACAAAGTCACACTGTTTGCATCATCTGGCTACTTGTCACTGTATCTTTTTCTACGTGTTAACCTTCGTCCTCACTTTCCAGTTTTTGACAGACAAGCACACACATGATGTACTATTGGTTTTCAAATTACAGCCATGAGTGAATAACATTCCTTCTACTCATACAGTCAATGAGGATTTCCACTCAAACACCACGCCAGAAACCATGCTCATTAAACCTAAAGTATAAGTTAATCATGTTGCATTTTATCTTGGTCATCTCTTCAAAAAGAGCCGACTAACTGGCATGCATTACACACGTTCATATGTCATCTCAAAAACCCATCTAAATCATCTCCTTGGCTTTAGTCATTTCCCAAGTTACTTTGAAGAACACGTGACACTACACGACTGTTAGTTCCTAAGCAACCCAACATGCAGGTTACATTCTCTTTCTTCAATACCTGGACCCAAACTGGACACAAGAAAAATCATCATCTTCATTTTCTTCATCACTACTGTCCTCAGACACATCAGAAACGGCAAGAGGGAAGGAGAAAGGGTTGTCGTACATACTACCACAACAAAAATGAAAAAGGCCATCAGATTTGGTTTTAAGCCAAAAGAAACACTAAATGGTAGCTTTTGTTTTTAAGTCTGCCAAAAAACAGCATCTTCTCTAAACATGCAGACAACAGATAACTCCACGTTAGTAAAACCAAGACTACACTAACATGCTCTCTCACACTTCTGCAAGTTATTCACATATCCAAACGTCACACATTAGCAAATCAAAAAATTAAAAAGAATTTTTGAGACCTAACAAAAATGATGGCGGAGGCAGGAATATTTAGACATGACCAAGTAATAAGTATTATAAACTCTAAAGCAGTGGCTTCGAAACGTTGCGTGCTCGTTCTCGCTCCTGCAAGGACTGGGGATTCCAGGAGCAACCAACAGAGCAAGTGCAGGAGTACTTGGCCCGGCATACTGAAACGGGCTAATCTGTAATTTAAATCTATGCACTAAGGAATCAAATCTAACACAGCAAGTAACAATTTTCAACAAATCAACCAAAGCCCTACTAAGAAAACTGATTTCAAAGCAGGAGGTTCTCTTTGGTTTACCAGCCAACAGGAGCAACTGACCAGAAAGCAAATAGTTTAACTGGAACGGATGTAAGAAAAGGTGAAAATTAGAACAGTATTGCTACCTTTAAAGTAACTACATTCACTTCAAATGCTCACAGAGACAGGTTTAACATTTTGGCAAAGATAGCTTGTTAGGAAGTCAACGTATTAGCACAAACCGAAACACAGAAATCAAGTCGGGGTAAGTAGGGTGAGCTCAGCACAAACAGAAGTACTTCCAAATTGCACGATTATGCCACACCCTGCACAGCACACATTAAACACTCTTTTGTTCTTGTGAAATACCTAGAAGGAATCCTGTTCAGTAAAGAAGAACGCCTGCGCAAGGGACTGGGTGAAGCAGTAAACAAAGGTGGACCCATTGTTGTGGGTCTCTGTCTGGATGTGATGACTGGCGTGGCTGGAGGGCTAGCAGCCACGGCTGGAGGGCTTGGTGAACTAGATGGGATGGAAATATTCAAGGAACGCGGGATGGAAGAAGCTGAAAAGCCTCCAGAATGGGCCACGGTGTAGGGCCGGTACCTCGGAGAGGAAGGCTGCGTCCAGGAAGGGCTCGTGGCTGTGAGGTGAGAGCTGACAGTAATGCAAGGCACAGATGTGGTGGCAACCGAACTGGCTGGTGGGGTAAGAGATGAACCAGTCATTGGTACATAGCTTGTGAAATTGGTAGTAGGAGCTGGACTAGTCCCATAGAGACTAAACCAGTTACAGGGGAAAAAGAAAAAAAAAAAAAAAAAAAAAAAAAAGCAATGATTTAGGATATGAAGAAGAAGGGTAAAAAAAGATAAAATGAGCAAGAGAAGCTCTTGCCCTTCTCACGTCTCTTCAGCAATAATTCTGCAGCTCACGCACATTATTCCTTTTTACTCAGGCTGAATAAAACTATGTTATAGTCTGCATACTTAAACTGAGCCTTCACTGATGTAAGTTAGAGATACATCTCAGACAGAACCAGCTACATGGCTTCAACCTATCAAATACAGTTCTAGCAACGGCACCGTAATGAAAAACGGTGAAATGGAGGGACTTTCACACGAAAAAGAGTGAAGAATTTAAAAAATCTATTCTATTTCTTGTTCTTGGGGCATTTCTATGACTCTCTGTCTTTCTCTTCTAGTCTATCGGTCACCACTCAAGTGAAATCAGTATTCAGTTATAATCAGAAGTCACCTGGATAATGAACTGGAACCAAAGGAGCCCACGTTACAGAACATGGGGCTGCTTCCCGGGTTAGAGCCCATGTTTAAGATGAGGCTTCTGTCCGGAGAGCGGGCAGCTGCAGCAATCGGTTGGGATGTAGCTGTCAGGCTAGCAAATGGGTTCTCGTCCCTGGACTGGGTGGACATCATCAGCACTTCCATCAAAATCTGCCCAATCAAGTCCTTAAAATCTGAAAACACTGGCAAGAATAAAAGAAGGGAGTTAGTATCCTCACTACTGTCTTCACCTGCACACTAGTCAGAGACGTAAACATGATCAGAGATTCCAACGGAAAAGGACAGTAAGCTACTTCTGTGGATTAAGAGCTGCTTTCAGCAGAAACAGACCGACACATTTCTAACTATCTCTCAGTCTGTATTAACTAGGTTCTGGTATTACTGCTAAAAAAACCAAACAAACAACTTTTAGGGAAAGTACAAAAGATCACAGATCACCCAATGTTTAAAGCTGTCTTGTCCACCCTTCTCCCTTTCCCACCCTGCTGCAGAGTTGGGCAAGTCGTGTCAAAGAAAGAAAAAACATACACACACACTCCACATACCTCTGCACATAAAATATCAATTTTGAATTTGGTCATGTCTTCTAGCTTACATATAAAATATAATTTGTTATATAAAATAATGAGGAATTCTTAGCTTCTCAAACTAACCCCTGAATATCTACTATGATGCAAGACAACCCATTAATTCATTAAAAGGTTCCCCCCCAAAAAAAAAAAATCCAGCAACATTGCGATACGAGGACACCAGTTTGACAAGAGAAGACACAACCAGGAGGAGCCCTTCAATTTACTGACACAGGAGCTGTGACCCGTCACTTCAATATTCCTGTTCGGGACTCCCTTTCCTGCTAAATCTGCCAACAGCAGATGCTGAAAAAGACCACAAGTAGGTGGCTCCAGCACTGTTGCAAAGTCAGAAAAAACTAAAACTAAAAGGGTAGGAAACGTGCCACCCAACTGAAATAATGCCTTAGCAACGGGAAGAGTTCCCATACCTACCTTCCTTTGGGTTCTGCTTAAACTGGGCAGAGAGTGAATTCAGGAAGATCACATCTCTGTCTCGGTCCTTCCAAGAGACTCGGAAGATCTTACAGACCAGCTGTAAAGCTTGCTCCTCAGACACTTCAGACCCAGACAGAGGCTCCTAGGAGGGGGCAGGGGATAAAATATAAAAAAAAAAAAGAACTTATTTGCAATAGTATTAGTCAATTCACAATCAGACGCAGGTCTTCTTTAAACAGCTTCAGATGAATTCTTAACGGCAGATTTTGTATGATATGAAGGAACATAGATACATTTGTCAAAATTTATTTAGGGGGGGAAAAAAAAACAACTGAAGAAACACAGAAGTGATTGAGAAAAGATGTGGCAGAAATGTGCAAATCCAGTAGGAAACAAATTCCCAAATAAATTTGAAAACCATGTATTAAAAAGGGAAACTTCACCAAGATACCTAGGAAGCCTGCTTTAAAGAATTAATTGGAGATTCAATTTCTCCTTGTGCACAAGCATTTTAAGAGTTTCTTGTAAAAATGAAGAAGGAGCAAGCCTGCCCCAAGCATTAGGGACCTGGTTTAGTGGTGGACCCGACATCGCTGGGTTAACAATTGGACTCGATCTTAAAGGTTTTTCCCAACCTAAATCCAATTCCATTCTACGATTCTAAGTAATTACCCCTGGGAGAGGCAGCATCTAAGAACATTTCCAAAACATAAAGGACAGGTCAGCAACACAACACTGTCCTCCCCTACGCTCTTCTAATCAACTTTAAAAGCAGCACACTACACAAACCAGACAACTGAGCTGCACGCAGTTTCAAAGATGGAAAAGTTTTAGCTTGGAGGCTATTTTCCTGCATGAGTTGTAGATATTCACTAGATTTAACAAACCCCAAACACTGATATTTGACTAAGTAAAACGCACATTGTACTGGCAATTATCATACTTCTTGAGATAATAAAACTGTTTTCTTTTAGAAAAAGATAAGTTAATGAGGAAGAACAAAATGCAGATACAAAAAACCAAGGTTGCCACTAAAAAGCTCCCTTTTCTTTTTTTCCAAAAGCTTTCCCTCAAACCATTTAATAAACCATATATTTTGGCACATTAATACTTTTTTAATGATTTAATCGCTCTACTAGTATTTTACTCTTTCCAAGTATTTGTACTTCTCCTGCCTATTTCTGCAAGGAACCCTTTGTTACTGACATCATTTCCAATGCAGACACCCAGGTGAGAAATTTTTTTTCCATCAATGAGGACTATGGTGTCTTCTACCCACTTAACTTCCTGGTATCTCCAAACGAGTAAGAGGAGTTGAACCAAGTCTGTAAAGCTTTATTTCACTTTCCACTGCTCCCCACCCCCTGTTTCAAGATTGTCCTTGATTCCAAGCTATTTATTTCACCGTAGCACAAGGCAAGCTGTCCGACTGCCTGATTTGCAGCTAGGAACTGACTGGAAAGGGTTCTGCAGCAGGGTTACCGCTACGTGGCTTTAAGCCAGGCTTTTACCAACTGACCTTATTACTGACAGTGCAGGAATAAACAAAGACGTCTAATGAGCACTGCAAGAATTGTTGTACAAACTTCCCTACATTGATGTCCCATTTCTTTATTTTGCACAGGCCTTAAAACCAAATGAGAGAGGACAATTTTAGGAGTGAATTAGAACTTTGTACCGGCTTTTTTTTTTACTTCAAAGGGTTCTAGCACCTATCTAAAGCTTGATACTCTTATTTATTTTCCTGTAATGTCTTTAGAAAAACCTTATTAAATAGCATTACTTCAGCATACTTAACATCTGAAGCAGTACTTTGTTAGTAGACTTCTAAGAGCTGTAGAAATTAGCAGTTTGAGATAAGGGAAATGCAGCTTTAATCTCTGAAATTGACATTTTTTTCTTCCCACAAATTTTCATGAGGAAATACAGCAAAAAAATTGTTCACAGATGACACCTGAGGGCTAAGTACGTCCCTCTCAAAAGCACGTATTCAAAATATAGACGTAACTGAATTCACTGCAAGCTGTATCTCTGCACCGCTTCTCCATCCAGCCAACATAAAACCAACTAACCTTGTCCGTCAGACTCCTTTTCTCCCTGCGATCATTCTCATCGACCTCCATGTTTTCAATTCCTGAATCCACATCTACCTGGGACATACTGTAAGCAGAAAGAAGAGAAAAAAGCCTATGAACTTGTAGAAAGCTGCAGACATTCCTCTGTGAGATGCCGACTGAAAAAGCGACACCTTAAGCAAAAGCAGCAGAGATAAAAAACAATGCAACAGGAAGAGCGATATGCACAAGCAGCAATTAAAATCACTAGGTGATAAATGCTTTTCACAGTACAGTTAGTTTGAATTCAAGAAACAATTCTAATTTTTTTCCGTAGGCAATAAAAACTACACGGCTATCACATCCCATAACCTTTTCTTTTTTAAAGACTGCAGCTGAACTGGCCCCACCAGACATAGTCATCACTTAATGCTTTGTCTTTTATCACTGTAGGTCAGTAATTCCCATTAAAACCAGACCAGAAAAAGCATCAGAGTGGTCTGAACAGTGCATCATCTTTAAGCATTAACTATTGCATTAACAAGCTGGAAGTGAAAAATGGCAGAATATTGCCCGGGGTAAGAGGTTTTGATGATTCGCGTTGCACAATATTTGCCGGCTTAGACAAGCTGCGTTGTTTACCTTTTCTCACAGGAGACACTATCAATATCCATGCTCTGAGACCGAGAGAGAGACTGAGATTGTGTTTCAAGGCTGTTAGATGGAGAACTGCTGAGTGAACTCACTCCTTCGCTGCTCTGGCTTCGGTGGGCTACTCCTAGAGAAAAGGCACCACCCAGATTACTACTACAGAGATGAGAAGGCACTACACAGTTATGTGGATGGAAACGGAGAAGAAATAATGGTTTTCAATCCAGCTCTTAAGCACTCTTAGTAATGCATTAGGAAATAAATGTTAATAATATTCACATTTGACTACAGATAATCACATTTTCTACTTCCTCTTCTAGCAGCATAGGAACGCTTACCTGCATTACAACATAGGGACAAAAACTCAATCTGCCTCAATAAAGTGCCCTATTGCTCCCTATACAGGGCGCCGGTTAACTCAATCAGTTGAGCGTGGCACTGACAACGCCAAGGTCGCGGGTTCGATTCCTGTTCGGTCCCCATGTGTTGCCTGATCTAGTCGAGAGGTGGCGTCCCTGGCGACAGGGAGGCTGGATTAAAATGATCTCTAAGGTCCCTTCCAGCTTAGGCCATTCTAGGATTCTATATTAGGCTGCAAATTAGTATCCAGAGAACACTCAGGTCTTAAAATAAAAAAGTGAAAATGATGCATGCGGTAAAATTAATTTGCATTGGTACTCAGAAAATAATTTAACAAGCAGATTGTCCAAACGCCCATGTTCTAGAACTAAAGACATGTAATGGCACTGAAGTATAGCAGGACAACACAGAACACATATCAAACTTGCATATATCACAGGATATTTGTGTAACGTAAATTTTTCTCAGTTTTGGTCAAAGCTTCTACAGTTAGTAACTTCAGGGCTGTAGCTAAGTATTACCATTTATTTATAAACAAACAACATTCTTGAGCCCACTGGGTTTTCAGTACAAAGACTAGAGAGAGGAACCGAGATCCTCCAAGAAAAGCTGGATTTCACTTAACCACCTATTTGCCAGCATTAACTAACTGTCTGCAAAAGATTTCACCCAGGAAGCAAGAAGATGTCAAGAAAAACTCCATTTCAGTTCAAAACAGCTATTTCTTCCAGTCTTGGATGCTGAAGCTTTGACACTCTAAGTCCTTGCACAAGGCACAGACCCAAAGCCTACTCTGAACTGAGTCGCTCAGGTCAACCAGGTTAAAAGCAAAATTATGAAGACCACACACTGGCTGTCATCCACTGCTTTTTTTCAAAATACGTACAAAAGAATGATCGTATTTTCCAGCAAATTGATGAGGAAGTCTTATCTCACTGTGACATGCAACTTCTTCTAAAAACGGCTGTGCACAAGGACACTATTCTGCTGGGGCTGCTCTCTGTGCGTCCAAATGAATTACAACCCTCTGCAGTCGTTTTAGCCTAGTGCTCAAAGGAACTCCTGCAAACCACACAGCGTTAGCCCAGTCTCCATTTATGCTGAATAAATACAGCAGGTAATCAGTCGTGAACGTTTCTTCCTGATCTATTCCCCGACTTAACCCTATCGCTCACGCTGGTGTGAACAAGACGTGCGTTATTTACCAGCTGCGGCGAACAGCACTGCAGGAAGCAAACACTATCCCGACTCGGTAACTTCTGCTTGTGGTCATCAAACAATCTAGTCTGGATAATTAGTCCAGTGCAGACAGACGAATTCTCAAAACACAAGTCTCTAAGGTGTTAACTAGCTGACCCCTTCCCTTCAAACCAGGACAAACCTGTCTGCCAGCGCACAAACTCTTTCACCTTCAGGTTCGTGTTTTCACACCTCCTGCTCTGTTGGCATCACGTTTATCAGGACCTCAGCTACTTGAAAATTAACAATTTATTTTTCTCAGGTTATTTTTTTCACCTGCATTATGATCCACCTCACCATCCAGTTGCTAAGGACTGCAGAGGGAGAGGCAGTGAGAAATACTGCTTTTAGCGAGAGTCAGGCCTAAGGGAGGTGAAAATAGTCAGGTAACCACACGCTGAGTGAACACAGCAAGTGAGCTCTGCACTGGTCTTAAAAAAAGTCACCTGTGCTTCTAGGTTGCTGCCTACAATCATGAGGACAAATCACAGTGCTAAATTCCATCTGCAACAGGCTTTTCTCAGGAAATGCTTTTGATAGCTTTTCTCTGTCCTGCTTTGGGTTCAAAATGAGCAGGAAGAAGTCACTTCCACGTATTTCAGAACAGCGCTGTAATTAAACTACAAGACTTAAGGTTGTAAATTACTGCAATTGCCACAGGGAAACACATAAATTTTCAGAAAGCAAATAGGTAAACAGATAAATAATTCTGCATGCTTCGCACGGAGCATCGCAAAAGTACAATTTCTGTCAAATTATTAGAAATCACCTGGAGCACTGTGTGCAATTTTGGGCACCTCAATGTAAGAACATCAAACAGCTGGACTCAATGAATCTTTTCCAACCTTAATGATTCTATGATACTGAAAACCTGTTTAAAACATTCTTGACCTTTGTTTTGAGATCAGTTTTGTGAACCTTTTAGCTTAAGACTGCAAAAGGCAAAACAATTTGTTTTCAGATAAAGATCATAATGCTGGAAAACGTGTCAATTTGTTTTCACTTCCAAGAAAGCCAAATTGAAAACAAAATTTTATTACTTCTTTTAGATCAAAAGTGGCATTATATATAAAAATACTACATTCACCTCTCTACAAAGCAATCCTCCCACCCTTCCATGCTTTCTGCATTTGTCTGATTTTAACAGATCAGGCATTATTTGTATTTTCTGAAACAAATACAATTTGTATTCGCTGCAGCAAACAGGGGAATTGGTGAAGTACAAAGGAGAAAGCAAATACTTCATTCTTACGTTGACAACACGCAGTCACAGCCTACTATTTTTAATTGTGCCAAACGCTAGTAATTAAAGATCAAAAATGAACTTGGGACTGATTCCTAAAATGTACCTAGAAACCAATCAAGAAAAACTGTATTGCAAGACTGAAAAGGATTTTTTTCCCTGTCTCCTTGACAGCTCGGTTTTCTTTTATGTACTATCAAACTTTGAGCTTTGGCAACCCATAACTTAAATGTCATTAGTTTACTGATACCTGGAAAAAAATTGCGCCTAACTATTTGGTATTGAAATAAGGAAATGAAAACCAAAAGTCCATTAACCATGTTAGAACACTTCTTTCTGAAAATCGCTCCCAGTGGCAGCAGAAACACCAGTAGTAGCCCTCCTGTTCTAAAGACGAGGAGTTGCGCAACAGCTTCCAGCAGAGCTACAACAACAACATCGTCACCAAGGTGCCGCCCTACCTGATGCCCCGATCGGCGAGGTAGCTGGGGTCATGCTGTGGACACTGAGGCCGAGACTATGGGATGGCCCCGGGGCTGGCGCCACTACAGGTGGCCCGGGGGGGGTTTCTCTCTGCGGTGACGTGAGGGGCGTCGTAGGCTGAGAAGACGGTCCGCCCGCCAACCGAGCGAGGCGCCTTCGACGAATCTGCACGAGGGAAATAAAAGAAACGAGTTGGTGGCACGTCCGGCTGCGCAGGCTCCCCGCGGCCGCCCTTCGGCCCTCCGACGCGGCAGGACTGTTCCCTCCGACATGGCACAGCTCTTCCTTCACCCCTCCAGCCCTGCAGGGAGAGAAGCTTTGCTCGATAATCTGCTAAACAGAGCCAAGTCTTGCTGCCATTTCTCTGTTCTGCACGACAACGCTAAAATACGTACTTAAAACCTAAACATCGAGGGCATTTGCTGCCTTGGAAAGCCATTTGCTGCTTTGGAAAGCCATTTGCGCTGGGAACACCGTGTCTGTCCCTCGAACAGTTGTGTCAGACAAGTTTAACATTTACTGCTCAGCAATTTCGAAACCTGTAGCGCTCCTCCCCACTTATTTTGGCCTTTGATGAAACAAACTGCATTAATCTGATAAAAGGGACAATATAAATGTGACCTTTGCCTTAATTTCACACCACATGATACTAATAAAACCACCCGTGCTAAAGGAGATCCAACTGAAAGTTATTTAATCTGAAACACGCTGAAAATACACAACTCATCTGCTGGACAGAAGCATCCTGAGATGTGAAGAGAGTAAATAGCATCCTCTCATCACATGGAATTTAAAAAAAAAAACAGGTTTTTGCACGTTACTAAAGACAGAGAAGCATCTGCCTTCAAAATGCGACTTTAGAAAACTGTTACGAACCTAACGTTCCTAAAGCTTGAAAGGGGCCCAGCACAAAAGCACCAGACTGGAGGGTGTCCACTCCCGGGAAAAATAAGCAAGTCGTGTTATTCCCTCCCGGTGTTGTGCCACCCCAGCACCGCAGGCAGCGTATCGCTCTGCGTTTCTGCTCAGAATCCTAAAGAACTGCCAAGCAAGTGCAAGAGTGAACAAAAGATTTGTGTCAAGCCGATGTCTCTGCTACGTGGCTGTAGTCACTTAATGGCTTATGAAACCTGCTCCAACAGGAAGAAGAACAAATCAAATTAAATCAGACTTCAAAAACTGTGGGAGAAACAGTGTCTGGAACTACATCTCTCTCCATGACAGGTGTCACCACATGAACATGGATAGCAGCTAGAAAATAAACTCCTTTTTTGTTTGTTTGGGGTTTTTTTTTAAGAAAGAAAAAAACCAAACAAGCTTTGATTAAAATGTCTGATTCCCTCCCACATGTCAAGCAAAATAGGGGAGCTTATTGCCTAAATAAATTGTTTAGCTTTGCCATGAAGCAGAAGCTGTACATCTTATGGTCTCTACAATTTTTTTTTTAAAATATCTTAATTTTTCTACACGTGTACCTTCTAATTTTTCAGCTGTTTACTGAAAAGACTTCAAAACTACCTCACCCCTCAGAGGCACACCTGAGAAAACGTGAGCTGCACATTCCCACTCCTGCTCTGCCTATTGCTGAATCAAGCAAAGTGTTCGTACCTCACAAAGCTGTACCAAAAATAGTATCAGTAAAATAACTTACCTGAATTGAAATCTCCCTGCATTAGGGGGTTGAACCAAAGTTTTAAAGCCTGTTTCCTTACCATTCAATTGATCTATAACCATGTTTTTCAGATAAAAGAATGGCAGGGAAGAATGGAAGGGAAACAACAAATACACAACCAGCTCATATATGTTTAAGTAGCTGTGGGAGAAAAATGAAGATTAATTATGCAAAAAGCAAGAAAAATAAATGCGATGCGAGGCTTTTCCCTAACTGCTCAGACTCATTCTTGCTAGCTAGTTCCAAATCTGATGTTAGGAAGGAAATACTCGAAGAGAAAAAGGCACCGATAACCAACACAGTTATCAATTTATTCTCAAACAAAGTCAAACATCGGTTACCCAAACTCAGAGCCCTCACAAGGTATTATTTGCTCAAAACCTCTCTACATCATCTCCCAGTTTCGAGCAGATAATTGAGGTTACTTGTGCCACTCTGCATTCCTCCACCTACAGCGCGACGCTAGATCAATGCCAGAGTTACAGCAAAAGCAGCTGAAATTATGGCTTTTGAAACCGGAGGACACCAAGACAAACTTTCTGCCTTGCCCGTGTCAGTCTTAGTCCACTGACCACCTGCCTTTTTTGGGGACCAAGCCCCCAAACTGTAACCTGCCCTGAAAAAAAAATCCGAAATGGGCATCAAACAGAACTGCACAGGCACCAAGCTGCTTTTAGGTAAGACATTGCAAAAAAATAAAACTGATACAAGATATTTTTTTCCCTGCCCCTTTAAGGATGATAGGCAAGCTATACGTATCTTCTTTACTGCTGAACAAATGATCACTAAAATATGAAAAAAACTGAGAATATTTTTCCCCACTGAAAGAGAGCTTGCACAACTGAGGGTGCATTTAGCAATTATTAAAGGACCAGACTGGTTCTTAAATACCTTGAGTTGTCGTATTCCTCTAGGTTTACGTAAAATTATCACAGAAATCTGAAATTTCACCTGAGCAGCAGAAAGTGTTAAGAGAGAAAAAAAAGAGGAGAAACAAAGACAGCATGCTAGAAAGGCAAAGGTGCAAGCTGAAAGAGAGCTTTGAGACTAGAGCACAAAAGCGGGGCACACCTTCCAGCCGGTTAATTCCTGGTGCCCTTAGAGTAACCGGCATGGAGAGGAGGGGAGGCAGCTGCTCACCCAGGGCACGACTCGGGGACTCGGAGGGGACAGCTCTTGGCACAACGCTGGCGACAACCAAGGGCCCAACCTGTTGCCTTCGTCCAGCAGAGATAACAAGTGTCGGAATTGGGGGAGTTCCGAGTGACCTGGGCTCATTTCACGCTGACAGACTCCCCGGGTTACCAGGAAGAAACACACAGCTGGGTTTTTTTAAATATTTTCTTAGGGAAGTTTAGAGCACCTCAACTCCCCATTTGATTTCAGCAATAAGTACTCGCAATAGTGACGTCTGACAAGCTGTGAGGTATCATTATACTAGCTAACAGCGACAAGTTATTTGGCACTAATTACACAGGCTACGGAACAAACAATGCCCATCTTCCCTACAGAGCACTACTCCACAATATGCAGTTTGAAAAGTTAATTAACAAAAATAATCTACTGGGCTGAAGGAAAAAAACCACACTGCTTTTTAATTAGTACAGGTTTTGCTGGACACATCTGGACCAAGCCTTTGACTAATAGTTTTCAGAAATACATTTCTGACCTTACTGGACTTGTTAGGAGCTGTTGGCTGGATATACTACAACAATGTAAAAACAGCACCCTGTTAAAGACTGTTAACTGATAATTTAATTTTGCAGCAGATAAATAAAGATAGAACCAGGAAGACTGGTCCCTCAGGCTCACACACTCTCTGTTAAAATGAAATTCTGTATCAATATCTGCTTTAGTGGCAACTGCTTAGTGAGACTCCAAGGAAATTTTTTTTTTCTACCATAATCAGAGAGGAGTTCCAAATCTGTACAAAAAAGGGTAGCTTGAATCAATAGCTTTGTTTTTCTTGTATTCATTAAAGTATGTTAAATTGGTTTAAGAAATGTTTCGTTTTCTGGGGACACTTGTCGTATTCTGTTCTCGGAAAAGGCTACGCTCAGCTGTTCAAAAATCACCTCAATGTCAGAAGATGCTAAGTTTGCATCATTCTTCCCCACTTTATGCCACAGTTGTCTTGATTCTGCTTTTCTACGCAGTCACTATTCTCATCTTGTGCTAAAATCCACACACTACAAAGGAATTTTCCTTTTTCTCCTAAAGATTTTAGTATGGTCTACAGTAAATGACAACTTCTAGTGCTTTAACCAAGTAAACACCGACAAAATTTCAGTGTGAGACACTGTTGATAGCAGCGGAAAAGATCTTCTTGAGGCTAAAATATATCCTATAATCCCAAAGCCATTATCAGTTGTATCCATCTCCTTTTTAAGTTACAATGTCCTAATGTTACACTTAATCAGGGTTTGATATAGGAAGATAATCTAATCTACAAGAGGCTTGCAATTAATTTCAACTTTCGTTAAGTGTTTCTTCACCTCCAGTCACTACCAAATAAAATGTCTGAATCAAACAGAAGTCACGTATAATGTATTTTAGAATGCTATTTTCCCTGCACCTCTGATCCAGGATCCGCTGTGCCAAGTATCAGTAAAGCAGAGACATGAAGGGACATTAAAATAGACTTGGCTCGGACATCGCAGTGAGGGGTCCATTAACAACAAAAAGTGACAGCATGACTCTCTTAAAATGACAGAAGATTAAGTTTGTCTCAAGCAATCAACCTAAAAGGCCGGCCAGCTTTGGTCCCGGCCAAACCGTACCAGAAAGACACGGAAAAACTCGAGTCACTTGAGACCAACACTTTGCCAGGAAAGGTGGATGAGTCCCTCCCAGAGAGCTCATTTTCTGCAGCCTCAGTTCCACAATGCGGTGGTTTTGATGATGTCGGTAATTTGCTGAAGCAGTGACACAAACAAGCCTACATAGGTTAAATAATTCTGAAATTAATCATAAAACACCTCATAATCAGATGCAGTTTAACAATCAGAAGAACTGCGTGTAAACAAAGTACTCAGGAAATACACCCAATAAATTAGAGATCCTTTTCCACAGCAGAAGTTACAATACCAGCACCCTATCCCCACCAGCCCAACCCAGGAACAGTACTCTGTGGAAGCGCTGAGAAAAGGAGTACGAGGACCTTCATCATAAAGTATTTCCTCCTAGTTCCTGCTGCAACATTGTAAGATTGCTAAATCATGACATCCAACGTAATCTAAAACATCTTAACTTCTTGGAATATAAACCTGAGTGACAACAGCAGCCACCTTGCTCTAAGGTACGGCAGAGAACAAAACCACCTTATTTTGACGCCTCCCCCGAATATTAAGTCCAGCGATGAGCTACGCTGCAGCTGGCCCGATACAACACACTTTAATGTGAAAATATTATTTGAAAGACATGAGGAAAGATTTAAAGCTGCAGGTGATTCAGGTATTATGCTAGGACAGTGGGAAGTTCCCTATACCCTGATCGGAATTTGAGAGTCCTCCAATATATGAGCCAAACATAAGACTGTATATTAAAACAAAGGAAAACAACACCCTTGAAAAGGAAGAAGCAGTTGACGTTATTCCATGTCAGATGCCTGTCAATCACAACATGACATGTGTAACTCGTAAGAGAAGGAATAAGCAGTTGAATTAAAAAAAAAAAAAAAGAAATTCAAAGGAAGCACTGGAAAACTGACAAGGCTGTTTCACGCTGTTTCAAGAAGAAACTACATTAAATGTAAAACCACACATACACAGACCTGAGAACGCAAGATTAAGTGTTTTGCTATGCTAAAAGTAGAGGGTTTTTTACAATCACACACAGAGAACATATGAAACGCCCGGTGTTGAACACAGAAAGGAGACATCCTCCAGACAAAGGCTACCTGGCAGATGGAAGCAGAGAATAAACAATTAACCAGGAGAGCAGCAATTCAACCTCATCGACCAGCCAGGGGGTCGCAGGTCAGGGGCAGCGCGGGGAAAGCAGAACACGACAAACGCTGAGCCCGGGCACGGAGCAAAGGCCTGTGCCGCTACCCAGCGCCTCGGTAACATCCCCCCGGGATGGGCTTCATGTCGGGTCAGGACGAGGCCCCGGAACCAGCCCGGAGACCCCCGCCCGCCCCCCCTCGGGCCCCTCGCACTCACCT